>NW_023276808.1:3867572-3906550 GCF_003668045.3 Cricetulus griseus
ATAAGCTTACATACTTCATTCATTACTAAGAAATCATATAGAGAAATACAGATTAGCCTTAATGCATCCCTGCCTGATTGAGTGCATTAGTTCATCAGGAAGTGGAAGGTACATTGTGTCACAGGAGCCAGGGGCTTTAGTCTGAATATCCGAAGGCACATGTCGCTCAAGGCACGTAGGTCAGGCCAACTGCATGGTGCACTGCAGAGACTTTTACCTGCTAAAATTCTGACACTTACCACCAGGGTCTGACATTATTCTGACATTCCCATCTTTCATGTCCTAAAACAACAGCAAATTAAGTGTTATGGAGAGCATTTAGAGCTTTTACCATCTAAAGTCTTGATACTGTCAACTTCTTCCAAAAGTCAACAATGCCATATGCATTAGAGCAAAAAAAATAACTTTTGAAGTAACATTTTATATTCCAACATCCTTCACTGCTGCTGTGATTAAATTATCTAAGTAAAAGCTACTCCAGTAATGAAATTATTTTGGTGTTACCCCTAATCCTGTGTCTATATTTTTGGGATGTCAGGAGAGAAACACAAGTTAGGCACCAAAGAAAAAAAAGTGGAACCATTTTTTGTTTATTTTTTTTCTTTTGGTTTGTCACTGTCTTGTATTCAGCTAGGTCTCTTATGCAGTGTAGGCCCACTTGCTCAGAGACATTGCCAAATCAGTGGCATGATTCCCACATCAACCATGAGTCAACATAATCTTTTTCAGAAAGAAATCAGACATTGTGATCTAAGAACACACTCAACTGAGGTTTATTCAGTTGACCCTAGAAGTTGTCATGTTGAAATCTGAGGGTAATTAAGAGACAGAGACAATAATATATGAGAAAGTCTTAAAATCCAAAGCCAATGTATCAGTCACATAAATCACTTAGGCAGCAAAGACACAAATACTAAGATAGCAATAACTGGAAAAACCAGTATGCAAGGAAATGGGAAGAAACAAACATCTAATATAAAAAAGAAAATAATAATAAACTCTCCACAGCAACTTCCCCCAAAACAAAACCTTCAGGAACTGATAACATAAGAAATTTTATGAAGCCAAATTAGTGAAGGTCCAACATTTTTAAGGACATGAATATAATAAGGTTAGCATTATAGATTACAGAAAATCAGTACACAGATTCACATAATATGAGGTCTATACAGGTCACAAAGATACAACAATCAAAAATATGTAAAATATTTTTGAAAGAATGAAAGGGTTAGTGAGAAAAAGCCAAGAAATAAGGCAGCAGAAACAGTCAACTTTAATCAAAAGATGAAGGAAACCATAGGAAAAGGGTGATCATACCAATTTTACCCTGCTCCCTATAATTCTATTTATAAAAAAAAAATAAAGAAACATGGACTTTTCAACTTTCATAAAATTACCTCAACATGTCCCTTGAACTTTTGTTTCTTACCCTCAAGCTACTGATATTTCTTCCAAAACCATAAGCACCATGTTCTACCATTCTCTCCACAATGGAGGTGATCTCTTGATATGGACAAGCAGCTCTTTGTAATTCCCTTTGATTCAAGTAAATACAGTGCCACTCATGCTCAATCAAAAAATAACATAAAAATAATCTATAGCCAGCCATTGGTGGCCCAATCCTTTAATCCCAGAGGCAGAGGCAGAGGCAGACAGGTCTCTGGGAATTTGAGGCCTGCCTTGACTACAGAGTGGGTGCCAGGATATGCTCCAAAGCTACACATAGAAACCCTATCTTGGAAAATATTAATGAAAATATATGAAGTTTTGCTGGGTGGTGGTGGTGCACATGTTTGATCCCAGCACTCAGGAGGCAGGGGCAGGTGGATTTCTGTGAGTTTGAGACCAGTCAGTTCTAGAAGACCTAGTTCCAGGACAGGCTACAAAGCAACAGAAAAACCCTGTCTTGAAAAACCAAAAAAAAAAAGAAAAACCAAATAAAAAAGAAAGAAAAAGAACAATAATTTAAAAGACAGCTAGAGCAATGTAATTGAATTGAAATCCATGATATTGACACACATACCTATGAACACAAGATTTGGGACAATGAAGCTAAAGTTATACAATTGAAAAAATAAAGCATCTTAATCAATTTGTGTTGGCATAACTGGATGCTGACGTGGAAAAAGGTGAACACTCCTCCACTGCTGGTGGCAGTTCAAAGTCATACAGCCACTTTGGAAATAAATACAGTGGTTCCTCAGGAAAATGGAAATCTGAGTCCCACAACATCAAGCATTTCCACATGTAGGCATATAGCCAAAAGTAGCACATTCATACAAAAAGGAGATCTGCTCAACTATGTTCAGAGCAGCATTATTTGTAATAGTCAGAAAGTGGAAGCAACCTAGATGACCCTAAACTGAATAATGGATAGACAAAATATGATACATTTACCCAATGGAGAACTACTCAGCAGAAAAAAACAATGGCATCTTAAAATTAACAGGGAAATGGATGGAAGTAGAGGAAAGTATTCTGAGTGAGGTACCCAGTTTAAAAAAAAAACAAGGTATGTACTCACTTGTGTATGGATTTTAGACATGGAAGAAAGAATTACCAGCTTACAATCCACATTGCCAGAGAATCTCGAAAACAGGGAGAATTCTAAGATAGATATACATGGTCCCCCAGAGAAGGGGAAAGGGACAAGAAATCCTGAGCTAATTGGGAGAATGGGGGGAGGAGAGAGGGAGTTAGGAGAATGAGAAGGGGAGAAGAGGAATTGAGGAGACAGAAAGAAGGAGTCAAAGGGAAGAACAGAGGAGAGCAAGAAAAGGGAAATCATAATAGAGTCAGCAATTATAGGTTTAAAGAGAAAATTGGCACTATGGAAATGTCCAGTGATCTAAAAGGATGACACCAACTAACAATGTAAGCAACAGTCAAGATTTTACCTTAAATGCACTTCTCTGATAATGTGATCAATGACTACATTATTTGCCATCCTAAATCCTTCATCCAGTAGCTGATGGAAGCAGAAGCAGACACCTAGAGCTAAACACTGAGCCACACTCCTGGAATCTAGTTTCAGATATGGAGGAGTGATGACTAAAGGGGTCTCTGCAAGACTGGACAAATCCACAGAAACAGCTCACCTGAACAAGCTGGAGTTCATGGACCAGAGACAGATAGCTGGGAAATCAGCATAGGGCTGATCCAGGCTCCCTGAACATGGGGGTAACTTAGGAGGCCTGGGCAATCTATGGGGCCTGTTGTAGTGGATTAGAATTTATCCCTAGTATATGAATGGACTTTAGGAGTCTATTGCACATAAAGCAACACTCTATCATCTTAGAGACTCTGGGATGGTGCTAGGCCATGCTCAAAGTGATATGGCAGACTTTGAAAATCATTCATGGAGGCCTCATATTCCCTCGGGAGCAGAAAGGGGATGGAATAGAGGATCAGTGAGGGGCAGGGGAAGAGGTGGGAGTAAATTGTGATTGGCATGTCAAACAAGCTAGTTTCTAATTTAAATTAAAAAGTGGAAGAAATGCTCCCAATTTCCATGCCCTATGGCACATAACATGGAATCCACCCAATCTATCTGCACAGCACCATGAACACTTGAGAAATCTCTGCACATCAGAAACTCCTTTTCTCCCCTGGAACTAAACTTCACTGAATCACATCATTGTGGTTAGTTGCACCAACAAGTTACGAGCATTATAATCATGTATACATGAAAGACGATCCACATCACCATTTTTCTACAAGTTCCTAAACTATTTGCAATATTTTCAATACAAGCATGAAAAGGAAAGCAATATTCAGAACTTCCAGAAAGCAGACCTTCAGTTTTCTTAACTGTCTTCCCACTGCTACCAATAGCACTGCCCATATGTGAACACTGGACAGTGATACTGCAAGAATTTTATCCCTCCATGCTAGGGATGCAGAGTTTCCTATTACCCAAGAAATCAATACTGGGAGGCATGTAGGACAAAGGCCATTGCCCAGCTCAGCATATGTACCAACAGAACTACACACTGGCTCATGTTCTGCCCAACTGCCAACAGAATTGAAAGCTTACTGGGTGGTGGGGTGGTGGCACATGCCTTTAATAACTGCAAGAGGGAGGCCAATGCAGTAAGATCTCTGTGAGTTCAAGACCAGATTGCTCTAGATGGTGAGTCCCAGTAGGACATGACTGTTAAACAGTGAAACCCTGTCAGGAAAACAAGCAGCCAATAAATAACTAAGCAAATAAATGAAATGATACCTCTCCAGACCTGCTACAATCACCATACATTCACTATGGTATAGTTCTTGGTCTTTCTTACAACTCATTTCAGTAAAGGCAGTAGAAAACATGGCAAGAACCCACAAATTACCTGACACTAGTACTCCTGACTGCTAACACCTACCCCCCAAGAAAACCCACATTGTCTAAGGCCAACCTTGTAGGACTCATATTACCAGCTTCCTTACTGGGTGATCAGGGATGAAATGACTTAGACAGCACAGTACTTCCAGCTCTGCCCTTAGAGAAGAATATACAGAGGCCTAGTTTAAAAAGTTTGTATTTTAGTAGCAACTCCTCCTCTCTCATATAGTACAACCTGTTCCTCACCCAAAGCACAGGGTTCTTTATTTGCACATTCCATTACATACTTAATGTCCTGTGCAAGCAACCCATTGCCTCAGAGCTGGAAAACCCTGAGAGCAAACCCAGGTAACATCCACATAGTAACTGTTGTTTCTGTATAACTGAGTTAAAGAAAAGCAGGCCACAGAATAGAAAACAAAGGAGTATTATTGATAGTGCTTGGGGGCCGAAAATGCAAGGTCAACATGATGCATTTCAAATGTCAAAATTATTTTGAAAACATGAAATAGGTTTTATGACCATGCATTCCACAGACTAGAGACTAGTATTAGAGCAGATGAGAAGTTTCTCATAGCTTTCTTATAAAGATGAACACCATAAATAAGAAAGATTCCAGACCTTAGAAGTGCATACTAGTAGTTAAGTAAAATACAATCACACAGGCAGGATATCCCTTAAGTAAATTCTTAAGTACAGCATTGACCTGAAACAATGGGTCATTCTTCAGGGACAGTGTCCTGAGGTGAAGGTCATGGGGATATGAAAGATAGAACAAGTAGCACATAACAAAGATAAATGCTAGGTTTGTGAGGTAATGCAGATGATATGCCACAGACTAACTAAGCTTCTTGACAAGAATAGCATCCTGTACATTACATAAATTGAGTGGGATTTTGGAAGAATATGGTAGAATCATATAAATTCATGAAAATATTATATAATTGGAGAAATTCAGGTAGATACTAGTCAAACAATTCCACGCAACAGAAACAAAGTATCTCAAGAACATTACTGACTTAAGACACAGTGGCCTTAGGACAGAAAACAATAGCTCCATATGCTAGGAAGAATTTGGTTCTCAGGATTTGAAGAGACACTTCCAAATGTTCCTGGCAACAGACCATTAACAGCTCTCTAAAACATATTGCAGATTTTAGAAAGGAGCTCTGTTTATTATCAAAACATCAAATGAAATGTCTCAAGCCCAAAACCCAAGCTGTTACTGAGTCCACCCAGGCTGAGGGCTTAAATGAAAGCCTTGCTTGATGAGGTGAGCTCTTAACACAACTGTGTTTTATTTACAAATAATTCTTACCTAGTGTCATATTACCCACCTGACAAAAATGTATTTCTCCTCAAGAAAAAAAAACCTATAATTTTCTGACACCAGGATTAAGTTTTTTTGTGACCCTGTAATGCCTCCTTGTCCAGCTTATGAGATGCCTGTTCTTTTATATGGTGATGGGCCTGGTGGCTTGTGGTAAATCAGGGGTAGATACTTTGCAATGGTTTGCAGCCAAATGTCTGGACAATCCTGATGAACAAATGTGTATCCTAGCATCCAAACAAGGCTGGTTAGAATATCTTTGGGTGTTTCAGAGGCAGTCCTCCCACAGCTCAATTCTATTTTGGGAGACATTATATTTCCTAAGCATTGGTAAATATTTATATCAACAATTGTACTCTCCTAAATTATGGAGTAATAGAAGACCTAACACATGAGATGCCTCTGGACAACATGCACAAAATTAACGATGAATGGAGATTGCATGTAAATGTTAAATGCAGAGTGTTGAATGTCAAGAAAATACTGGAAAAACTAGGCATCTCTGAGATAGGCAAGCTGCTTTCCATATATTCTACAAGAATTTTGTAGTTGTGCTGGGCGTTGGTGGCAAACACCATTAATCCCAGCACTTGGGAGGCAGAGACAGGTGGATCTCTGTGAGTTCAAGGCCAAGCTGGTCAACAGAGTGAATGCCAGGATGGGCTCCACAGCTACACACAGAAACCTCCAAAAATCCAAAATGAAAAAAGAAAGAATCTTTAAGTTGACTAGAAACCTGCTCCTATATTCATCTCCCTGCTCATAATACTCTGATCAAATTAAGCCTGCAGAGCAAAATTAGTGAGAGACCTCCCTGCAGGTCAAACAATTTACATGGGCCAAATGTCATTTCCCTAGACAGGGTATCTGGCCTCACTCTCCCCACAGATACAAGGAGGACTCAACAGACTGTCTGCCACACCTCAGCACCTGATCTTCCCCATCTGCAGACAGCATCCCCTAGCTCACCATTTTGTGGTTTTCCAGATCACTGAAGCTCTCAGCTCAGCTCCCTGTAGCATCAACTGCACCACAGCAAACAAAACCGCTGTCTCCTCTTCAAAGTCAAACCTGGGGAGCAGAAGAGCCCTGAACCTCTTCTGACTGGCACGTCTCCTGGAGGGCCTGATTGGATAATGAGGCTTGAGTGACAAGAGCGCCTCCCATAGGGTTATAGTGTGCTTAAAGACACAGAATTGTGGTTCCTGGCCATGTCTCCCACACAAGAAAAATCCTTTCTCTAGATCTGCAACAATATGCATTTCAATAGCACTGGCCCCGGGCTAATCTGCAGACCCTGAAACTTTCCTGGTCAACATAGGAACTTCCCATTGTCCTCTAGGATATAATTCAAAAGTTTCTACACACCAAAGAACATCCCTGATGATGCAGCAAACCAAATGGTACCAAATCAAAATGAATTAGGAAAAGCTCACGTGGGAGACACAGCGCGGGGATGGAGCAGATTGTTCCACAGCCTCCCTTTCCTCATTACACTGCCCCCTCCCTCCCCTGCCCTCCCTTCATCCCCTGCCTTCCATTTCCTCCATCCCGTGTCTTCTACCCCCTTAAAAAATCACAAAATCCTACCTGTGTCCTAGGTCTTCTAAAATCCCGGGAAGGAAGCCCAGAGGCGGGCGGAAGAGTGGTTGCTTGGGAGCGCAGGGCACACTGGGAAATGTAGTCCAGGGCGAAGTTCTCTGCAGGGAGCGGGAAAACTTCTCTAAGAACTGCTGACTCCCCAGGCTGGATTTGCAAGTGAATGAACAAGTGAGTCAGTGAATCAGTGACTCAGAGAGCTGAGCCTTCCTGTGAATTGACTGCAGGCTGCAGCCAGGTGACAGCAGTCAAGTCAGTGATGCAGTTTACAAAGGGCGAGTTGGCGAGTAGGGTGGGGCAAGAATGGTGATGAATGGGGGTGTTCATTCAAGAGCTCGCCCGCACCTGCATGCTAACTCCCGCCTGGGGGTCCATGAATAAGAAATCGAAGGAACGAACGAATGAATGAATAAATTAATAAACAGATGAATGGATGATTCGGGTGCTTCCTCGGCGGCGGCAGTAGGCGGGCACTGGGGCAAGCCATGAGGGAAGCAAGGAGGGAGCCCAAAAAGGGCAAGTGGATGGGCTCTGGGCTCTAGGGGTATGTGGGGGTGGGTTAATGAGTTAAATAGCTGTTATTGTATGTTACATAATAAAGAATGTCTATAATTGAATACTAGGTTTTCTATTAATAACAGATGATGAGCAATTTCACAAGCCTATGTATAATACTATCTTGTATAATGGAAATTTGTCATGGTTTCTCAAATTTCCTCTCTAAAGGGTCGTGAATCATTTATTGACCAAGATTTTGTTTCTATAGCTGTGAAGAGACAACATGTATATGGCTAATATTTTATTTTATTTTTTGAGACAGGTTTTCTCTGGGGCTTTGTAGGCTGTCCTGAAACTGGCTCTTGTAGACCAGACTGGTCTCAAATGAACAGAGATCCACATGCCTCTGCATCCTGGGTGCTGCGATTAAAGGCATGCACCACTACACTCTGGCTATCGCTAATTTTTTTAAAGGAAAAACATTTAATTGGGTGGCTTACATTTTTAAAGATTTATTAAGTATCTTCATGCTGCAACATGGTAGAATGCAGGCAGAGATGGAGCTATAGATGGAGCTGATCATTATAGATCTTGACCACTGGCAATTGGAAGTGGTCTGGGACACTGTTCATGGCTTCAGCATATATAAGATCTCAGAATGCACACCCCCAGTAACACACTTGCTTCCATAAGTCCATACCTACAGCAACAAACCAACCTCATAACAGTGCCATTCCCTGTGAGCTCATGGGGGGGGCTATCACATTTAGACTAGCACAGGTTCTATGCATTAAGGTCCACAATGAAGTATGATATGTCCTTTTGTGTGAGTAAACAATAAACCCATCCTACTGAGAAACACCAAATTTTAAGTTTGTTTTCACATCAGAATTCATTAGTCTATGATTTTTTTGCTGGGGTACACCTAAGACCCTGGGCCAAATTACATGAAGTACTCAGGTTTCATTTCACACAATTTGAGAATAAATAACACATTGTTTATTATTGTCGGATTGGACAGAGAGGCTAGTGAGGAAATTTTTTAACACCAGTTATACTTTTGAGAAGCAAATGCTTCTCAACTTTGTTTTACAGTGACTTGCACATGTTAAACTATTATTTTTCCTGGATTTACATGAGCCTTAAGATAAGCCATTCCATCATTAATTCTATGGCATTCTACTATATTTTTGATATTAGTGGTCAAACATATATGTGAATCAGAGCACTGATTGTAATGAGAATAGTAAATAAACATTTTTAGACATGTAAAAGAAGCTCAGTCAGTACAACTATGACACCTAAAACTGTCCCAAAAAGGCAAACAGTGAAACACATACTCTTGACTATCAGACTCAGTACTAGAACCCCACGACACCAGTGATCTTTACATTCCTTCATTCGAGAATATTATCTTTTTGAAAGACAAAACAAAATCTGCCTCAGCATACCTTTGCAGATTTCTAGTTTGGCAAATTATATTTAATCCAGTGAAAGACATCTGTTAGTCTTATGAATTCGTGTCGATTGAATGTCAATGTTGTTTGATGAACAACTTTGTGGTTTAAGAAACTTTTGTTGCAATATAATCTTTATCATTTTCAATGGTCACTGGGATCCCCTCCACCTCCCCCCATGGAAACAAAAGCAAAAAACTCTTCCTTGATGAAACACATATTTTGGTATTTATTCTGAGCTCAAGGTATCTCCAAATTATATAGATTGGTTTATTTTAGCAGTTTCTTTTTTATCTAATATCTTCTAATGCTGTTGTTTCTTGTTCAGTAGCAATTGAGAATATAAATATATGATAAAAATATAAATCTATGATTTAAATATATAATATAAAATATGAATCTATGATTTAATCTATCCCTGGAAGTCTTAATTACACTTTTAGTTTACTGAACATATCTCTTAAGGAAACTCATAAAGTGTTAATATAAGTAATCTATTTTTTGTTTTGGTTTTTGAGGCAGGGTTTCACTGTGGCTTTGGAGGCTCTTTTGCAAAGAGCTCCTGTAGACCATAATGGTCCCAAACTCACAAAGATCTGCCTACAACTGTTCCCTGGGTGCTGATATTAAAGGTTTTCATGAACAGCACTTGGTGTAAGTAATATTTATTAAGAAAAAATCTGAAGTCAGATATGGGTGTAAGAACGTGAAAGATCAGAGAAGCAGTTGATCAGCCATCAGTGTGTCCTATCTCTTCCATTTCTCAATCTAAAACAGCGAAAGCACCTCTCTCAGTCCCTCCATACTAACTCCTGTCTCCAATCTTTCCACAGTTTTCCAACACTCTATGATATATTTTGGTCAGTTAACTGGTAGCTCTGGTCTCTGATGCCACAAAGCTTTATTATAAAAATATGGTCAAAATTCCACAGAACCCCCAGGACTTCTTATCTATCTCACATGTTTGCTACTTCCCTTCCTCATATGAAAGTGTCCATGACAGATGTCTCCTAGCATGGATATCTCAACATCTCGTGGTCTCAAATGCAACACAGCTTCATCTTCACTGCTTCATGCAATGAAATCTCACAAACTCTTCACTTGGGCTCTGTCCAAGACATAGATGTGTAGTATAATGAAGAACTGACAACAGAGGAAGAATCCATCATCTTTATATTTTGAATCTTTATTGTTTGTATAGTCAGTTAAAAATTAGGTGAATCTGCCATGATTTTGTGTACCTACCAAGTTTTAATCAAACTTGCCAGTTTTTGAATAATGTTGCTCCTGAGACAACGAATTACTTTGCCTACTCCTTCAGTAAGGTAAGGGCATTGCTGGATAGAGTTGTAACCTGGGATACCTTCTTAGGCTTTAAATGAAGAGCAGGGCCCTTTCTCTTTTTTTTCTCCAAATTAGAATAAGAGTATATATTCCCTCCTCCCAACAGTTTATTTATGAGGATAGTAGCAATCTCTTCAGTTTTTAAACCCAAGTTAGTCTCCAGAACATTTCAAAAAAATTGTTTTGGTAATGATGTCTCAACAAAAAACCTTTCCATTTGTAGTGTCATTAAACTGACTAGTATAAAAAATTATATATACTGTAATTTGAAATGCCTTTTGGACTGTGGCCTGGCTGCTGGTGCATCTTGGGAGAGATCTAACATCACTGGAAAAGGGGAAAAGGAGATTGATTTCCATTCCTGTGTGCATGCAACAAGCAGGAAAACAGCAAAGTTACTCCAACTAGCTTGTACTCAGCTGTGCTTTCTGCAAGCAGAAGATACATGCAATGAGTTTTTAAGATTTGGAGTATTTGAGCTTAGTGAAGGATTTGAGTTTCCCAGTTGAGAACGCCCATTTACTGGGCTACCTTTACATTTCAAAATACCAGTACACTTCCAATTGTCCATGTAATTAGCTTTCCATAACCTCATGCAGCCGTCATCTCCTGTGGATGCTAGCACTGTTCCTGTTATGCTCCAAATCACCCACCAGACCTGAGAGTTGTGATTAGCAAACTGAGCCAAGATATGGATTTCAAGTTTTGTGGGACCACCAGAAGAGGTAAGTTCTTTACTCACAGGTTTTAATGTGAAAATTCTTACATCTTTCATGGCTATTGCCAGGATATGGAAAGATCTCCCCAAATTTGGAGCAAAGGCAATATCATGAACAGGATCTGTGACTGTCATAAGAGTTTCTGCTTTTGCGTATTTCCTGGTGTTTTCATTGTACTCAAAAATCTGAACATTGGCCATTATGGTTTGTCTGCTGTCATTACTTCCCACTGCTATCATGGGGTAATGAGCAGGAGAGATGGAAGGGTTCCAAGAAATACAGCTACAGCTCAGCTTACATGAGATCTCGTGCTGTAGAGACCACTGGCTGAGATTCATAACATCTGGGGCCTCATATATTCTTACTATGCCATCTGCTGAACAGGTTGCTAACATCAGACCCATATGTTTGGAAGCAAATTTCACATCATAACAAATGTTCTACTGTCCAGTAGAGTTGTCCTCTTCACCCAGTGAATCTGTCCTCGAATATTATCATTTGATTCTCCTACTATTTCTTTTCAAAGAGCTGCTGTTTGATCAACAGAACAGGAAGCCAAAACCTGTCCAAATTCAGGATGAGCCCATGTCACAGGCCATACACATCCACTATGTGTCTTACAACTAGCAGTACAATGTAAATCTCCGCTTTCACTTTTATTCCAGACCTTGATGCTCTGGTCGCTGGAGCAGGTGGCCATCCTGCACCCAAGGAAGTCAAAAGACATGTCATGCATGAGGACTTCGTGGTCCTCTGCGATGTTGTGCACCACAAACATGGCCTCCACTACTGTCTGCCTGCCCCACCTCCCAGAAGATGGTGAAGGTACCAGCAGACCCCAGACCACCTGAGAAGTGCTTATGGCACATCAGCCCATATCACCCCTCGTGCCACTGGGCCAATTCTTTAATGGTGTTAAAAGCATTCAAAATTACTGTGTCTTTTCCATCAATGTATTGTTATAAGAAATTACTAGTGCTCCTTTCTTAACAAAACAGAGACATTCATATCATCCTTGTTGTGTCCTTTTCACTGTAGATATGAAAGAGTCAACAATAAAAACCATTAACAGAGACAATATTATGTCTAAGACATCAGCACAATAATCTTAAAGCTATCCTTATTCACTTTTTGGAACCCGTAGAGATTAACAAAGATTTGGAGCCAAAATAACTCACAAATGAAATGTAGTTGAGTTTTTCACGAAATCTTCTAAGAACCTGTGCTTACTTGCCAGTCCAAAATCACCCAATACATTCAAAAAAGAAATGAAGCCAGGATCAGCCTAGAGGGCCACAGCAAGACCAGGATATGACTGTTTTATTGAGGAAACAGATATTTTATATAGTCATCAGAAACATAAAATAGAGGCCATTTCCAGGTTCAATACAGCTGTAGTTGCCAGGATACTATGAAAATTGTAAGCCATGCAGGGTATATAAGATTAATATCTAAGAAAAAAATTTGTTAGGCTTACATACTTCCTTGATTACTAAGAAAGCATAGAGAATACAGATTATCCTGAATGCTTCCCTACCTGATGGAGAGCATCAGCCCATAAGGAACCTGAATGTATATTGTGTCCTAGGAGACATGGGTTTTATTCTGAATATCCTATGACAAATGTATCTCAAGGCAGGTAGATCAGTCCAACTGCATGGTGCCCTGCAGATAATTTTACCCACTGAAATCCTGACTCTGACATTCAGGGTCTTCCATTATTCTCAAAATTCCCATCTTTCATGTCCTACAACAACAGCACTATGGAGAGCTTTCATGTCTTTTGCCATTTCAAGTCTCGATATCTTCAACATTCTTTGAAAAGTCAACATTCTTATGTCCTTTACAGCAAAAAATTAACTTATAAAGTAGCATCCAACATTCTTCAGTTTTGCAGTGATTAAATTAGCTAAGTAACAGCTACTCTGGGAATGAACTGATTTTGTTGTTACCTTAGGCCAGTGTCTAATTTTATGGGAGCTTACAATAGAAACTCAAGTTAGTCACTGTAGGTAATACATGCCGAACCATTGTTTCTAATTTTCTCTTTAGCTTTGTTATGAACTTGTGCTCAGCTAGCTCTCTTAGCCAGTCCAGTCACACTTGCTCAGAGATATTGCCAACTCAGTTGAATTCTTCTTCTCATGTCAGTCATCAGTCAATACAATCTTTTTCAGGCAGAAATAAGACATTCTGATCTAAGAACACACTCAAGAGATGTTTGCTCAGATGATCCTAGGTTTTGTCATGTTGATACCTGAGGCTAATTAAGAGATAGATACAGTAATATATGAGGTTTTAAAAATCCAAAGCTTCCGGGAGTTGGTGGAATATTTCTTTAATCCCAGCACTCAGGAGACAGAGGCAGGTGGATCTCTATGAGTATGAGGTCAACCTGGTCTCAGAGTGAGTGCCAGGATAGATTCCAAAGCTATAGAGAAACCGTGTCTCAAAACAAAACCAAAACAAAAATCCAAAGGAAATGCATTAATCACATCAATATCTGAAGTAGTAAGACTCAAACATCAAGATAGCAACAACTGGTAAACACGGAAATGCCAAGAAATGGGAAGAGGCAATAATCTTACATAAAGAAGAAAAAAAACTAAAACTGAGTCTCCACAAAAACTTTCTAACAATACAAACCTTGAGGAACTGATAACATAAGAAATTTTATGTAGAAAATTTGGGGAATGTCCATAAATATAAACAAACGTGAATATAATTACATTGCAATTTTTGATTACAGAAAAACAGTGCACAGATTCAAATAATATGAGGGCTAGTCTTGTCCCAAAGATACAACAATCAAAAATATATAAAACACAGTTTGAAGGAATTAGGAAAAGTCAAGAAATAAAGCAGGAAAAATAAGCCAACTTTTAATCAAAAGACCAAAGAAAACATAGGGAAGGAAAGGCATGATCTTGACCAATGTAATCATCTCCCTATATTTCTGTGTGTATAGAAATTATATTAACACAAACTTCAAAACTTTCAAAAAATTATCTGGAAGTGACACTTGATATGTAGTTTCTGACACTTGACCAACTGATATTTCTTCCAAAAACAGAATCCCTGTCCCGACCTGCAGGATGTCAACCTGGGGCAAGAGAGTCAGGGATAGGGAATGGGGACAAGAGACACAGAAAGAACAACCACAGGACAGGATTCTGATCAAGTGGCAAACTTTATTTTTCTGAGGCTAGCTTATATAGTCAGTAGAGCAGGATATGGGGAGGGGTAGAGTTGATTGTGTGTGCACCAGGTGTTAGTGTAGGCAGGATATTAGGAAAAAAGATGTTTGTCAGGGTAAAGAGTTTATGAGTAAGAGGTCCAGGAAGGGTTGCCCAGGTGACTGAGCCTGTGGGTGGAGGACAGGTTCAACTTGTTTCTTTTCTTGAGCTGAGGTTCTAAGGAGCTGCTATATAAAGGTTAATATACACCTATGTGGCTGGCCAAGAATGGCCTAAGATCTCATGCAAAGCACTGACATCTTTGGCTCCCAAAAAATCCCCATGCTCTAGAGCACTCTATGGAAATTGAGGTGATCTATTGCTATGTACCAGCACCTCCTTGTAATAATCCCTACTTCTTTCAGGTAAATGCAGACCCTCTGATGCTCAATCACAAAACAGCATAGAGAAATAATTTAAATAACTTAAAATCTGCTTCTACAGATTATGACACAAAACATGGATCTTGTCCTAACTACCTGCTAAATACCATGCACACTTCAGTAATCTCTGAACTTCAGAAACATCTTTTCTCCCTGGAACTGAATTTCACTGAAGCACACCATTGCATTTAGTTGTAGCAACAAGTTACAAGCATTCTAATCAAGTATTGGTGAAAGACGATGCACATCACCATTTTCATATAAGTTCCTAAACTCTTTGCAATATTTGTAATAAAAACATGAAAATGGAATGCAATATTCAGAACTCCTAGAAACCAGAATTTCAGTTTTCTATTCTTCCTTCCCACTGCCACCAAAAGCAGTACCCATATGTGAACACTTGACATTGATACTGCAAGATTTATATCCTACAATGTCATGGCTTCACTGTCTCCCATTACCCAGTAAAACCATTATGGGAGGCATGTAGGACAAAGGCCACTGCCCAGGTATCCACATGAATCAAAAGAACTATATAATGGCTCACAGTCCATCCAAATAACAACAGGATTGAAATCTCACTTGGTGATGGTGGCACAAGCCTTTAGTCCAAGCCCTTGGGAAGCAGAGCCAGTAATGTCTCTGTGAGTTAATCACCAACCTGGTCTGCAAGCTGAGTCCCTGTGAAGCCATGACTTTTACACATGGAAACCCTGTCTTGAAAAACAAGCAGTAAATAACTAACTAAAGAAACAAATGTAATGATAGCTCAGCAGACCTTCTCTGAACACCATGGTATAGCTTGTGATGTATCTTGCATTTCATTTCAGCAAAGGCAGAAGAAACCATGACAAGAAGCCACAAATTACCTGACACTAGTAGTTCTGACTGCTAACATCCCCATCCAAAAAAATAGCCTAAATTGGCTAGGGCCACCCTGCAAGGAGTCATGTTAGCAGCTTCCCTAATGTGTGATCAGAGATCAAATAACTCTGACAGCAAAGAAGTTCCAGCTCTGCCCTTTCAGGACTATAGACAGAGCCCTAGTCTAAAAAGTGTGTAATTTAGTAGACACACCTCCTCTGTCATAGAGCACATCCTGTTACTCATCCAAAGCACAGGGTCCTTTTTGTGCACATTCCATTACACTAAATTTCCTGTGCAGGAATCCCATCGCCTCAGATCTGGGAAACCCTGGAGCAAACACTGGTCACATTCGCAAAGTAACTGTTATTGCTGTGTAACTGAGTTAGAGAAAAAGAGGCCATTAACTCAGTACAATGGGGTATTGATAGGTCTTGGAGGCAGAGAAAACAATGGGAATATAATGCATTTATAATCTAAAAAACCTCCATGTGAATGCTGGGAATTGTATCTGGGTCTCCTGCTGTTGAAAACTGTGCTTTAAACCATGGAACCATCTCTCTAGCATTACATTTTTTCCATAATAAATTAAATCTAGTCACTTTGCACTTTTCAAATATATTCCTTTTAGCCACCTTATATCTTCCTTCCAGATAACATTTGCAAGCTTCTGATAGCCACCATTATACACATATCCTCTAGGGGAATACCTTATAAACAATATAAGTTTTGTATCTTTCTTTGTTTCATATATGACTTTTTGTTATCCTCTAGGCTTTCACACATTGCTGCAAATTGTAGCCTTTCATCTTTTTCAGGTCTACACATGTTACATTATTCCTTTATGATCTTTATTGTTTTGGAA
Organism: Cricetulus griseus; assembly: GCF_003668045.3. Lineage (NCBI taxonomy): Eukaryota > Metazoa > Chordata > Mammalia > Rodentia > Cricetidae > Cricetulus > Cricetulus griseus. The sequence continues at coordinate 3,884,198 of NW_023276808.1, forward strand.
AGTTGGAAGTGATAGGTCTCATTTCTTTTGTTGTTCTAGTAACTTGAGTCAATTTTCCTGAAGATTGACAGTTTGATTAGACTTTTCAAAAGAAGCATATTGTTACATTGTTGCTATTCTACATTATTGTTTTATGCAAACTGCATGAGGCTTTATTGTTTTTTTAACGAGCTAACCCCATTTTAGCTCAGGTCTTTCATCCACCCACCATGGCGGATGGCTAGAAAAGACAGCTTGAAGAGTCTGCATAGAGATCTTATAGGGCAGCATAAGGGGAGTGTCTAGGGGTATGCACAGGCTCAGGATTGGTGTGCCTCCAGGCTTGGAGGGCTTGCCCTCTGTTGATTGGTCAACTGGTTGTTATGGACCATAGGCCCTCCCAGTGTGGTTGCTATGCTCTGCATGTCATTGCTGTGCACTTGTCCAAAAAGCACACCCAGAGCCATAAAGCATAGCACCACCAACTAACTTCTGATTGGTTCCTTGCCACGAGGCAGGCATCTGACATTCTAGTGACTAAGACAATGTCAGACAAGCATGTGCCCAGCTGTTATCTACATTATTTTTTATTGTATATCATTAGTTTGTTCCCTGATCATTTTCCTAGCTTTTCTAGTACAGCTCATAGTAAGTCCATCCAGGCATAAATTCCTTATACTCTGCTCTTCCTCAATTTCATATATCAAACAAGTCAGAAAACCTCACAAGTCCCATAGTTATACATTTAGCTCTGCACCTCTCTTCTTGCTGACCTTGTCATGATGTGAGTTCCCAGGTCCTTCACGTGTGTTCTGGGAAGAAATTCAGGATACTTATGCCTGCTGGCATCCATCCTGTATGTCTCCCTGCTCACACCTTTACCTGTTGTTTAGCCATGTCATCCAAAGGTCTGATATGTTTTGAAAACTTGAGGAATATAAACCCATGTCTGAAGGCTACCTGCTTTTACTCTCCAGTTGCCAAAACTCCTTCCACTTAGATCCAAAGAGAAAGAAATGTCATTTCTCCTGGGAGCTGTCCCTGTGAGAGGACTGTTGCTATGACATTTCATTCTGAGGTCCAGGGACAACTTCCTAAATGGTCAATTAAACTGGGCTAATGAACACTGTTTATAGTAGTCTTCATAAACATACAGATATCCTGCTGGGAACCAAGCTCATAACTGACTGCTCTTTGGTTTTCTTATACCATTAGGGAGGACTATGTGACTCATATCCTAGGAGTTCCTTATTCTCCCATGAGTAAATACTAGTTGTTCCATACAGGTAATAGAACAAGCTTCAGAGCCCTTAAGTATAAGGCAGAAACAATTCTGCTGGCTTCTCTCTACCTTCAGGATTCTCAGCAGGTGCCCCACTGGTACTTATTCATTTTTCTCTGTTTACATTCCAATCCCAGTTCCTTCTCCCAATCCCCAACTTCTCCTTGGGTAAAGGAAGGCCTCTGCTTTTCAGGTTCCATAAGTCTGCACATTATCTCTTTGAGGCAGGACCAAATCACGTCCCCATCCACCCATCCACCCTTTGTCTAGCCTGAACAATTTATCTCTCTATATAGAATAGGTTCCACCATGTGAGTTTGTAAATTTGTGTTAGATTCAATAGAAACCAAGCTGGCAAAAATAGAAGTACAATAAAAGTCACATATAAAAAGGTTTGGCAAAATACTGGAGAGGCAGAAAGAAGAAATACATACATACATACATACATACATACATACATACATACATACACAGACAGACATCTTCAATGATTGAACATGGTCAAAACTGTAATTGATTATTGTTTTAATTATGTTGTCTACTGGCAACAGAGTACCGAGGGTATACAGCACTCACAGAGCATGTCCACTCAGTCTAGATGTGCCTCCTCAATGACCATGTAGTCAGTGGCTGCCATATTGGGCAACACCCAAAGGGTATGCTTACCTACACAATTTTCAACAGGTGACTAATTTTCTCTCAATTTTCGTCTGATTTCTTTCTTTTATCCTTCTATCTTTCTTCCTTTTACTTTATTTCTTTTGTGTGTAGATATGAAACATTTCAAATATATGAAAAACTTGACATGTATCTACAATAATACTTGTGTTAGTTTCTATTAGCTGAGACAAATGTACCAATGAGAAAAGCTGAAGAACCAAAAAGGGCAGAGATTAGGAGTGTCCAGTCAATGGTCATGCCATTCAAAAACAAAAGTCCCACCATGAAGAGGACAAAAGGTAATTAATTCTAGATCCAAACATGCATGATCTATATGACCCAGGTACAGATTTCCCCAAATTCTGTTTTCCAGTAAGGCAACAGGTTCATGAAGTTTCATAGAAACAGAATGAAGAAGGATATACATTAAAACACTTTTAAAACAATTTGGTGAAAGCCCTTTGAATGTTGGTGCAAGTTGGGAGGCCTGGAGAAGCTATGGGACCTGTTCCAGTAAAACCAGTGAATATCCAAAGTGTACAAATGGAATTTGGTAGACCATTTCATAAGGAGGGATGCTCTCTCAACTCATATAAATTGAGCAGGATCTAGACCCGCCCCCAAATTATATGACAGACTTTGAAAAAAAAATCCCCAATGGAAGGCCTCACCCTCCTTGGAGTTTGCATGGGGGTTAGATGAGAAGGTCAGTTGGGGGCATGGGAGGTCTGGAGGGAGAGAGACTAGGGATTGATATGAAAAATTATTTTGACTAAACTAAATAAAAATCAATTAAAATAAAATAAAATACTTTGATGAAACTCAGGGTATATGGGTGAGAGCAGAGTGTGGAGAACCTACAGAATGCTGGTGGTGCACACCTTTAGTCCCAGCACTTGGGATGCAGAGGCCGGTGGATATTTGTGAGTTCAATGCCAGCCTGGTTTACAGAGGGAGTCTCAGGACGACCTGCAAAGCAATACAGAGAAACCCTGTCTCAAAAAAACAAAACAAAAATGTGTGGAGAGACGTTTTACAAGCCTTCAGCTTGGTAGAAACAGGGCTTTGTCAGCTAGTACATTTCAAATTGTTTTCTGTATTATTATAAGAGTTTTATATCAGATAAAATGGTGGACAAAAATGGCATGATGGTTTGAATGGGAATATATTTAGAGGATCATGTATTTGAATGCTTCATCATTAGGGAGTGGCTTTGCTTGGGAGGGAATAGGAGATGTGACCTTATTCCAGTGGGAGTGGCTTTGTTAGATGAGCATGTCACTAGAGGCTGGATTTGTGGTTTAGTAGCCCAATCTCGGCCCAGTGTCTCTCTCTGCTGGCAGTAGATGTGGATATAAAACTCTCATTTTCTCCCAAACCATGTCTAACTGTGGAATGCCATGCACCCCACCATGAGTATAATACACTAAACATTTTAAAGAGTTGTCATGTTCCCTGTGTCTCTTCATAAAATTGAGCACTAAGATAAATGGCTACTACTTGGCCTAAAGATAATGCAAGATAAATTGTTATTAGGCCCTCTACCTGTGTCATCCCAACCTCTCCAAAAATCAGTGAAGTTTTAATAGATTAATCAGCCTTTCAGAATGCCCAATGAAGGTGTGCCTTCCTTCTGGCAATGTCTGTTCACAGTTGCTTAGTCCTGGACCGTTAGGAAGAAAATTTCAATGGCTGGAGTAAGGTACTGACAAACTTCTTCATGTCATGATTTCCAGAAAGCAAAGGAAATAAATACAGGAAAGACAAGGTAAAGATGTAACTTAAAAGATACATTTCCAGTGATCTATTTCCTCCAACTAGGCCCCAGCATATAAAGAACCCATAACCCCACAAATAGCACAATTATCTGGGGAACCAGGCATTAACCACATGAGCCTATGGGAACTTTTTGTGACCAAACTGTAAAAATGGCCACACACTCCAAACCTAGAATTCACAATTGTTAGCCATTTTGTAACTCTGTCTCATCACATATCAACCAGCTTGTCCAACATCTATCAACTTTTAGCACTGTGTTTTTAATACCAGTTTTTCAGCAGATATCTGTGGGACCTAGGGAGATGGTAAAGCATTGTGTGTGACCATGGAAAACTGATTTTGGATTCCCAACATCAACATTAAAATTCAGATTGTGGAGACCTGTGCTTGTACCCAACAGAGGGGAACATAGAGACAAGACAATCCCTTGGATTTGTTGACATTACAGATCGGGATAATCAGTGAACTCCAATGTGAGACCCTATCTCAAAAAAATAAATAAATAGACAAGAGTGATTAAGGATGACATTCATATCAACCTCTGGCCTCTACACACACATCTCCTGCACACCATTTGCAGTCCATTCCCTATGCTACACGAAACTACCATAAAAGACAATACCAAAACAAAACAATGACCAAAACTTGGGGTTTTGCGGCGTCCACCCTTGACCAGCAAGAAAGACGCCACACCGAGGAATCTTCTTCAAACACAGTTTAATCAGGAACCTCTTTGCTTTTACAGTGTATAATGGAGGCGGGCCCCGGGCCGAGGGAGACGGGGCCTGATATAGTCTACATCTACCAATCACCTAACCCTACGTGGCGCACCAGGATAGGTTGTCTCCAAGCAGAATTAAGAGGATACATGACCTTTACCATATTTGGAGTTGTTTACCACAGAGAGCGCTCGCCGTCGGGCTGGCGGAGGGCAGAAACCGGTGCCATCTTTTGGGTGCGGTTTTCTGCAGCTCCCTACAGTTCCCCCTTTTTGTTTTAATATTATAGGAGTAGCAGTATCTATCTGTTGTCAGATTTCAGTCATCTCTGTCTTAGGTTCAACCCCAGTGTCCCTATCTTACCCGTCAAAGAGACACTGTGTCGCCCTCACAGGCTCATGTCTTAGGTTGAAGGGAACACATGTATGCTTATTCGCTCAGCATGAGGGTAGGTGCCCGTCATTGAGCATGACTGATTCAGATACGCATCACTCACTCAGCAAGGGCGAGACAGACATCTATTTGTCTGTCAGCATGGATAACCATGCTTGAGGGGACTGTCCTGCTTCCACAGCAGCAAAGGCCTGTACCAACATAGCAGCTTGGGATTTTTGCGACTTCCTGATCCTGCATAGGCACCACAAGCAAACAAAAATGGCTAACAGCATCATGGAAAACATAACCCCTACTCCATCCCATTCCTTAACTAAACTAAAGGCTTGTGCAATCATGGTATTACTTCTCTGCTGTGTGACCCTCATCCTGCAGATACACCATAAGGCTATGAAACTAACTAGGATAAGCATTCCTCCCAGGGCACCCATTCCTGCCCACTCTTTCAGATGATTCATGGCTTGAGTGATCCACGCAGACAGTCCTTCCGCAACCGAGATGTCGACCCTGGTGGAATTCACATGCACTATGGAGAGTCTCAGCTCCTGCATCAGCTTTTCAAAATCCCCAGACCAGTTGCCTAGAAGATACTATGAAGGTTGTTTAGACATGTTTGCTGCTAAAGAATAATTCTGATAGGAAACAGCTGTTACACACAAACCAGGCATTCTCCATTCACATCCCAACTGTGCCAGTTACCATAAAGTATCCAATTGTTCCTGCAATAGATCAATGTGTTGATTCAAAACCATAATGCCACCTTTCAATTGAGCATTAAGGGTAGATTGGATATCCAATGCAATCTCCATATGCTAAGTGCAGCAATTTCAACTCCTTACTAGTTAAGAGAATGTCATCCATATAGTGGACACATCTCACAGCAGGGTATTTCTCTCTAATAGGAGCAATAGCATGACACACAAAAAGCTGACACATAGTGGGGCTATTGGCCATACCCTGGGGTAAAACCACCCACTCATATAATGGTATGGAGAATAGAAGGTAAAGTAAAAGCAAACCTAACACTATCCTGCACACATCACAAATCAGGTTCTTCATGATTGGGTAGGGCTGACAGCAACGGTAAACCACGCTGCACAGGCCCCATGACTTGCATCTATTTATTTCCTTCAGCTGTTCTAACGTCTCCTGCCCCTCTTCTACAGCCTTGCGGCATCTTTGATCCTCTAGACAGCTGCGAACCATTTTCCAAATAGGCCTCGTCCCTGGCTTCAGCGTTCCCTGTGCCCAGGCAAAATCTAGATCTTTTCCAAGCTTATCCCAACTATCCACAGTGAGATTGCCCGAGGCTGCGATGTTAAAAAGCAGCCAAATCACCACTATAATAGCGGGGTCCATTAACTTACTCTCACTCTGCAAATTAAAACAGAAGCGAGGTTTTTTACTTTCGGTTCGCTTTTGTCGCAAACAGTGTTGCTCCTTCCCGGAGACTTTATCGCCTCTTTCCCGAGGGCTTTGTTGCTCCTTTACTGGAGACTTTATCGCCTCTTTCCCGAGGACCTTGGTGCTCCTTTACCGGAGACCTATCTCCGCATTCACCGCGGACTTTACAGTTCCACTTACCTTGGGAACTTACCCCCGACTGTGAGAAGTTCTGATTCCCCGTACGTACGGGCCACCACTCGCGGCGGTGGCGGCGTCCCCGTACGGGCCACCACTTGCGGCGTCCACCCTTGACCAGCAAGAAAGACGCCACACCGAGGAATCTTCTTCAAACACAGTTTAATCGGGAACCTCTTTGCTTTTACAGTGTATAATGGAGGCGGGCCCCGGGCCGAGGGAGACGGGGCCTGATATAGTCTACATCTACCAATCACCTAACCCTACGTGGCGCACCAGGATAGGTTGTCTCCAAGCAGAATTAAGAGGATACATGACCTTTAACATATTTGGAGTTGTTTACCACAGAGAGCGCTCGCCGTCGGGCTGGCGGAGGGCAGAAACCGGTGCCATCTTTTGGGTGCGGTTTTCTGCAGCTCCCTACAGGGTTTGGAAAAGGCTGAGAATACAGGCATGCTAATTTTGTGAGGCTAAATACCTTAGTTTGAGTCCAGGAATCCATTCTGTAAAGAAAAAAAGGTAAGAAAAAACGTTTGATGGAAAGGAAGTGTAAACCCGGCAATGGCAATGCAACAATGGGAACTGTTGGGTCTGTGAAGTGGGTTGTCTACTCATCCTAGCCTACATTGAAAAATCCAGGGAAAGCAGAGACCCTATCTCTCAAAAAATCAATATAAAATTTGGGTGACACCAGACTATCTTCAGTTGTACACACACACACACACACACACACACACATACACACACACACACAAAAAAAAAACAAAGGCACACATACTGGCACACAAACACATATGTATGCAAACACATGTATACTGACACTCACACACATATGTCCATACAAATACCTGTTATGATACTTGTATAGCTTTCTAAATGTTCTTATTTGGAACAAGAACATTGAAAGTTAACGAACTGCACTTATGTAATATTGATGTCACAGTTACACGAGTCTCCAGTTTTTGTGTATAATGTAAACCAAATCCCCTTCCATGTACCATTTACATTCTGGTTTGTATTATGAATTTGTCTCTCTTTCCATCACCCCTTGGTGCCAAAAATAGATCATAGTTTCCTTCCATGTACTTCAGGATGACTTTCTAATATATGGGCAAATGTTGTGGGGGCCTCAACTTGATTCTTTATTCTGTATGCTTAACAAAGAGAAACAAGAAATTTGATGCTCAACGGGAAAGTGAATTACAAGCAAGCTTTTCAAATAGTATTTATATATTCTGCACATTGGTCATGTCCATGTGTCTTGGCCTCTTTAAACATTTGGTCAAGTAGCCAACATATTTCGTTACTAAAACTTCTTTACATTATTAGGTTTTCTTTAACTATTTTATTACACTTTATTTATTTTTTCATTGTATGTATATTAATGCACCTCTATGCCTGTTGCACATGTATCTGGAAAAGAGATGACACTTTAAAGAAATCAAGAGACAAACTGTCAGTTACCATGTGATTTCTGAGAATTGAACTCAGGTCCACAAATTTAGTGGCAAGTATCTTTATTCACCACAGCATCATACAGACCCCATTTTCTTTATTGATTATTTTTTCCATATGCTCTGTTCTCTATTTACATTATTAATTACAAAACTATATTTGAATTTTGAACATGGTGGGTTGTGTCTTCTAGGACTTATAAGTCTGGTGCAGAAAGATTACAGTCTCAAGTCAATTTAGAGCATGTCTTGGTTTCCAGGCCAGGCTGGAATACACAGAAAAAGGAGGTCTCAAATAACCAAAGAGAAAAAGAAGAGCACATTTGATTTCCAGGCCTTTCGTCTCCTTATTGAATTGAATGGTTTCATTTTCTGACTTATATGGAATTTACTAGATTGAGTCCCAAATGAGAAACAAACATCATGGGCTAGCAGGATGAATCAGTTGGATAAGGATGCTTACCTCCAAATCTCAAGATTTGATGTGTTTCAGTACCCACATGGTAGACAGATAAATGGACTGCTGAAAATTGTCCTAAATCATACACACACACACACACCACCCACACACACACACAAACACACACACACACACACACAACATCAGCAGCAACAAATATGTAAAACATTTTAAAAATAAAGGTGAATACATTGTCTTTGTTCTACTTGTCATAAGTGAGGTACTTTTTACTATCTCCCCTTTGGAGTCCAGTGACTTCAGGGTAGTGATATCATCACTTATCTACTGATTTTTCATTACTTGTTCACTAAATGGAGGGATTTCAATCATGTTTGTCTTGGTATTAGAAACTATAAACATTTACTTAGCACATTTGCAAATATGTTGCTTTCAGAAATTGAAGACCCCAGCCCTTTGTCATTGGTTTTATTGACTAGACACATGCCCTGGCAGGACTCAGTTCACTGGTATTGTGTCTTCTTTATCTAACTGACCTGAGTGCCCATTTAGGGATCTCATGACCACTGTTCCTACATTTCAGCCCAATCTAAGGTTTGCAGGATTCCTGGCTGGATTTTCTGAGAGAAATATGCTCAGTTGTCAAGATCATCCAACCTTTTGTTCCAGAAGCCCACCTCAAATCTGTGTTCCACCTGGCTGCCTCTTGCAAAGTTTTTGGACAGCACTACTGGGAAATACCTTCACCCTCTTCCAGAAATGTCCTTTCTCAGTCAGTACACTCATCTAATAGACCCTTATGCACTATACCTTCTAGAAATTTAGTATAAAGTTCTTGGGCCAAGGATGTGAGTTCTGACATCTACAGTCAAATTGTGTAGTTTTTTTTCCCATTTTAAGTTCTGTGCCAAATTTGTTGATAATTATGGATGGTGTGTCGATTAAATGTATACATGTTAATTATGGTCTAAACATCAAAGTCAGGATAAGAGTTATTTTGGATGGGTCAGAATACAAAAATTATTGATTTACTGTGGCCTCTAGGTGGAGCCACCAATCAAGGAAAACAATGTGGTTGTTCTTGCTGACAAATCAAGGTTAACCCGTAGCTTTGAGTTGCACGTGAACGAACATGTGAACTTATACATAAATGTGTGCATACGTAATTAAGGGTCTAATGAGTCCTCCGAGTGCAATAATGGTGTAAAAGTGACTTTGTGCATAGAAAGCCATGCAATGAGTTTAGGAATTATGGATAACATGGTATTGAAGTCATATAGCAAGTACTTCCAAATACAGGTGTATCAGCTGTCATTCCAAATGGCCTGACTAAAAAGCTCTCTGCTTATTACTGCAGAAGAAAGACTGAACTCCAGGGGGAAATACTATAACAGTAATACAAGACAGCTTTTCAGAATCTGTAATCCCTCAAAAGTCATTAAGTTAGCATACCTTGAACAGTCAGGCTGTTCAGAGTTATTAGTGAAACAGTCACAGAATTAAAAGTAGGGAAACACACTCTCACAGTGGACATGAGCAGTTACTTCTGAAACCCTGAGGACTGCAACCTGGTACCACTAAGTCAACAAAGAAGCTTATAAGATGACCATATGCAGGTCCTATGTCTAATCAAAGAGGAGTTAAGATATGTAGTTCTTGACACATACACACAAACACATGTAGGCACACATACTCACACACAAACACATATGTATGTACATACATGTGTACTGACATCCACAAACATATGTCTATACATATTAACATATGTTAATATTCCTTGAATTGATTTCTAAATGTTTCTATTTGGAACAAAAACATTCCAAGCTAACTAACTGCATTTATGCGAAAATGATATCACAGTTACATGAGTCTCCAGTATTTGTGTATAATGTAACCCAAATCCCCTTCCATGTATGTTTTGCATTCTGGCTGATTCTCTCCATGCCATCTGCCCAAAGTTCCCCATTGATATTTACAGTTCAGATCAGATTCTGCACACAGCTTTTATTTCTACTTTGTCTCTCTTTCCATCATCCCCTGTGGCCTTGAATAGATCACAATTTCCTTCCACATAACTCAGGTTTGCTTCCTAATGCATGGGAAAATGTTGTGGGGCCTCAGCTTGATTCTTTATTCTATATGCTTAATATAGACAAACAAGAATTTTGATGCTCCACAGGAAAGTGGCTTGAATTGCAAGCAACCGTTTAAAGGAGTATTTCTATATGCTCCACATTGGCAACATCCATGTTTTTTGGCCTCTTTAAACATTTGGTCCAGTACTCAACATACTTTGTCACTAAAATCTTTACATTATTAGATTTTCTTTAAGTGTTTTATTACACTTTATTTATTTTTACATTGTATATACATTAATATTCTTCTTATGCCTTTTGCACATGTATCTTGAAAACAGAGGAAACTTTCAGAGATCAAGAGACCAATTGTCACTTACCATTTGAGTTCTGGTAGTTGAACTCAGGTCCACCAATTTGGTGGCAAGTGTCTTTACTCACCAAGGAATCACACAGACCCCATTTTCTTTTTCTTTATTGATTATTTTCTATATTATCTGCTCTCTAATTACATTATTAATTACAAAACTATATTTGAATTTGGGGCATGGTGGCTTGTTTCTTCTAGGACTTGTAAGGCTGGTGCAGAAAGATTGCAGTCTCAAGTCAATTTAGAGCATGTCTTGGTTTCCAGGCCAGGCTGGAATACACAGAAAAAGGAGGTCTCAAATAAGCAAACAGAAAAAGAAGAACAAATTTGCTTTCCAGGCCTTTCTTCTCCTCTTGCTGACTTTAATGCCTTCATTTTCTCTACTATATGGAATTTGCTTGATTGAGTTCTAAACGAGAAACAAACATCATGGCCTTGCAGGATGAATCAGTTGGATAATGATGCTTGCTTCCAAATCTCAAGATTTGATGTGTGTCAGGACCCACATGCTAGAAAGAAAAATTGATTGCTGAAAATTGTCCTAAAACATACACATAACACACACACACACACACACACACACACACACACACACACACACACACACACACCATCAGCAGCCACAAATATGTAAAACATCTTGAAAAACAAGTTGAATAGATTGTCATTTTTCAATATTTCATAAGGGAGGTAATTTTTATTATCTCACCCTTGGAGTCCAGTGACTTGAGTGTGATGATTTGATCACTTATCTATTGATTTTTTCTTTATTGTTCTCTGAATGGAGGGATTTGAATGATGTTTGGTTTGGGATTAGGATCTATAAACATTTACCAGGCATATTTGCAAGCATGTTGCTTTGGGAAATTGAAGAGCCCATGCCTTTGGGTATCAGTGGTTTTGTTGTCTAGGTCCATTCCCTGGCAGGACTCCGTTCAATTCTATTGTTTCTTCTTTCTCTAACTGACTTGAGTACCCAGAAAGGAATCTTCTGACCACTATCCTACATTTCAGTCCAATCAAAGAAGTGGAGGATTCCTGGCTGGATTCTCTGAGAAAAGCATGCTCAGTTGTCAAGAACATTTATCCTTTTGTTCCAGAAGCCCACCCCTAGTCTTTCTTCCACTGGTCTGCCTCTTACATGCTATTTGGACACCACTACTGGGAAATTCCTTTATCCTCTTCCTGAAAAGACCTTTCTTAGTTAATGTACTGATATACCAGTCTCTTATGCACTATACCCACTATAAATTTAGTTGAGAGTTCTTGGGGCAAGGATTGTGTTCTGACATCTACAGTCAAATTGTATAGTTTTTTCCAATTTTAAGTTCTGTGGCAAATTTGTTGATAATTTTGGATGGCATGTTGATTAAATGTATACCTGTTAATTATGGTCTAAACATAAAAGTCAAGATAAAAGTAATTTTGGATGGGTCAGAATACAAAAGTTATTTATTTACTTTGAACATTATGTGGTGCCACCAATCAATGAAAACAATGCTGTTTTCTTCCTGGCAATCAAAAATCACCCACAGCCTTGAGTTTCACAGGGATGAATATGTGCACCTATACATAAATGTGTGCATACATAACTAAGGGTCTTATGAGTCCTTATAGTGCAACAATAGTGTAAAAGTAACTTTGTGCAGAGAAAGCCATGCATTGAGTTGAGGCATTCTGGAAAGTATGGTATTGAAGTGATATAGCAAGAATTTCCAAAGGCAGGTGCATCAGCTGGTAGTCCAAATGTCCTGTCTAAAAAGCTGTCTGCTTATTACGGTAGAAGAAACACTGAACTTCAGGTGGAAATACAAGAACAGTAACACAGGACAGCTCTTCTTATGCGGGGACACTCTCATCATCGCTAGTCCCTCCAAGAATATCAGGTTAGCAAACCCTGTGTCAAGTCAGGACAGTCAGAATTATTATTGAAGCAGACACAGAATTAAAAGTAGGGAAACACACTCTCACAGTGGACATGAGCAATTACTTCTGAAACCCATTGGGATGCAGCCTGCTACCACTAAGTCACCAAAGCAGCTTATAAAATGACCATTTACAGGTCCTATCTCTAATCCAAGAAGAGAGAAAATATGTACCTCTCAATACACACACACACACACACAGACACACACACACAGACACACACACACAGACACATGCATGTGTGTGTGTGTGTGTGTGTGTGTGTCTGTGTGTGGGGTGGTGTGTGTTTCTGGATGTCTCTGAATCCCTTGCTCCTCTAGTTCACAAGTTTACTGTACATCATCTTCCATTGTTTGTGCATATCCCAGCAGCAGTTAAAGACCTCAATCCTGGACAGCTCTTCATACCCCCACTAAAGCTTTAGTGAGTACATGTTGTAGACACTAATCCATCTAGATGACAAGAATTCCCCTAGAGTGAGCTGGGGTGGGATGATTGCTGGGGCCCTGAGAAATGCCCTTCACTTTTTGGGTCTGTAAATTGCAGAACAATCTCTGGGGTGTGTGTATCTCCTTGGATAAATCCCAGATAAAAATTCTGTCTAACTTTCTCTTACTCACCCCTCTTACTCTCCATCCACCCTACTTCCCTGGCTCCTAGAAGGCTTTCTCTTCAATGTGCCTGTATAGAAGGCTGCTGGATCCAGACCACAGAAGTCTGCAGGAACTCTTTACTCCATCCTCTTCAAATTTCAAGTGATTTTGCCAGAGTGAAAAGGACACCTCTGGAGTGAGAAAGCCTGCCACCACTGACATCTAATTGACTAAAGGTGATGTGTAGGCTTTGAGCTACTTCAAGGTTTTACTAAGTTATCAAAGAAAGCAGTCACAATTGGGATTTGTGTAGGGTAATTATCCTCAGAAGTCAACTGTGTCATGGAAACTTTCAAGGAAACAAGGGTCATGAGGAAGAAGCTTCACCAACTGTATACACTGGAGATACTACAGAGCTTTTCAGTCAGCCTGAGGCTTAGGTAAATACTCCTATTGACAAGGAGCCTAGTAGTCATGAGAAGGAGGTAGAGGGAAGCAGATGAATGATGGCTGAGTTTTCAGGGCACAGAGTTGATCGTTGGGGAATACCCCCTAGATGTGTATGAGATCCCAATCAGCTTAAAGACAATAGGGATGCATAAAGAATCCATGAACCTCAACTGTCATGGATAGAGTGAGATTGATAATCAGTAATGAGGGAGTTGATGTCTGTGCACATTCTGATCACTGTCTTGGTACCCAAACAGGTGGGAATGGCACAAGCTTTGTGGCAGGGATGATGATAGAGCAAGGAGGCTGCCAGCCATTAAGATTATTGATCTGTGAGGCAAGGGGGTGTCATGAGTAACATCACATGGCTTCCTTCTGCTTCCCATTTTCTCCACAGTGACACTCAGTCGTTTGACTTACTATAACTGGCAGGAGGAGCAAGAACCTCTCTAGATGGTTAAGTGCTTGTGGTCCTGATTGGGATCCTGCCATCCCTGACTCATGTTCACATTTCTTAGGATGACTAACTGGACAGCCTCTGACACTTAGCTATGGTGGATATTAGAAGGTGAAGTCACAAAGGCTGGGATTTGTTTCAGTTGAAACTCTAACTTTATCTCTGTATAGTGGTTTCTCAGAAACTGAAGAAGAGGAGGGGGCTCTCTCTTCCAGGATGCAGAAATAAATGAAGTCTTGGCCTCTTTTCACTGAATTCAGGTCCTACCCTCAAGCAAGTCAGTCTCACAGATCTACTGTCTCCACCTATTCTTGCTCCATGGCCTTCCCTCAAACAGCCATCTGGACTGGCTATTGGATGATAACCCTGTCCAAACTCACCTCTCTAATAATCCGTAACTTCGTTCCAGACTGCAGAAACTAAGCCATGAGCAGAGGCTGCTAAAGGGATCTGCTGAGTGAAGGGGCACTCTCTGGCTTCCAGATGTTAGGCCTTCCGGGGAACACAAACCTTGTGAGCTGGATCACAATCACTATACTGGGTATCTTGTTGTTGCTGCAACCACAGACCACCTATCTTTTCCACAGATCAAAGTAGCATATTATAAGGAGAAACAGTCTGGCAAACTAGGCCTCAAATCTTCCATCGCCTTTGCTGAGATTGCTTGGGATACTTCCACCATCACCATTATTATCACCATGCCCAAATATGTGGGGTCTCCAGTGCAGGATTTCATGACTACCACCAACATTCCCATCACAAACATCACATTTCTCATTGTCTCCATCATCTCTACCACCATGATTATGGATCCCAGCAAGAGGACAATGTATGCCATTAATCTGGCACTTCCCAACATTTAGCAACAAAATGAGTAGATCCTGATATTTCCATAGAAATAGGTGTGTCTCTGGTGTGAATCAAGGCTCTGGGACATGAGTCATACTTGGGATTTAGTTGTATTGAGCCCATCCCCCACTGTACAAATGACCCTGGAACCACTTGTATAGCTGTATACACTGTATGGTTTCAACTTGTAGCAAGGCTGGATTGACACACCCTAACCTTTGACTGCAAATACTGGTCCTCCTGCAAGTAACACAGATATCTGTTAGAGCCAGTGTAGTGTTCATCTATTGTAGATGCCCTGTGATGCCCTTACAGGTGCAGAATGTGTATGGGATAGCACAGGCTATTCATTGCTTCTTGGTCTTGGGAAATAAAGGACAACAGAAAACATCTATTTTTTGCAAATGGTTCTTAATTGTGGCAAAGTTGGAGGAGTGTGTCACTATGGCTGTGTCAAAGAGCCCTGGGAACAGTTCTGGGATGAGAAGCTGGGTCTGGAATATGCCTATCGATGGGGGAGGCTTATATGGTACCTGACTAAGCTACAAGGAAATATGCATGTGGACATACAGGGCTTCGAGGAAAGGATATTGGTGACGACCTAGACTGGGTTCCTGAGCACTCTGGCTCCAGTGATCCTATGAGCCTGTTGAAAACCAGGTAGCAACTTCTGGCTTCCCTGAGTTCACTGTTTCTTTTGGGACTGTGTAGGGATTCTCATCCAGACCTTGACTCTCCAGCCAGCCTGTTTATAGGTTCTTAGCAGAACTCTGCAATCCAGTTGCTGAGAAGGAGGAGTGATGAGCAAAGGGGTCAAGACCAAGCTGGAGAACCCATAGAAAGAGCTGACATAAACAATGGGAACCAATGGACCCCAGACTGATAGCTGGTAAACCTGAACAGGGCTGTTCCAGACACCTTAAATGTGAATGCTAGTTTGGAGGTCTGGTTGATCTATGTGGCCTCTAGTAGTAGATCAGTATTTATGCCTAGTACATGAACGCACTTTGGTGTCCCATTCCACATACTGGGATAACTCTTAGACAAGACACATGAGGGAGGGCCTAGGGCATGCTCCAAATGATATGACAGACTTTGAAAATCCCCAATGGAATGCCTCACCCTCCCTGGGGAGCAAAAATGGGCTGGACTAGGGTGTTTTGGGGGGCAGGGGAGAGGGTAGGGAGAGGGTACTGGTATTCACATGTAAAAGAATCTTGTTTTAAATTTTAATTTAAAAAGGGAAAAAAGAACCCACTACTGGACATGGAGGAGGTGGCAGGGAACTCAGACTCCTGGAACAAGGACAAGTTCTCTATGGAGGACCTGATGCTGAAGGTCGTGGACAGCCGGCTGGGACCACTTGGAGGGCGAGGACGAGGACGTGAAGGATAACTGGGATTATGATGATGATGATTATCAAAATAAAGAGGAAACAGAAGTAAAATTGTCAGAAAAAATAGCAAAAAAGATAAAAGAGAAAGCATGGCAGCAGAAGAAAAGGCAAGAAGAAATTAGAAAGAGGTTAGACGAGCCTGAAGAACCTAAATTGCTAACACCCAAAGAGCAATTAGCAGATTAAACTTGAACTAAAGAAGATACAGTAAGAATCAGACCTTGAATTAGCAAAAGAAATTTTTGGTGTTAATAATCCAGGTTATGGAATAGATGCTATGAACCCTTCTTCAAGAGATGACTTCACAGAATTTGGAAAATTACTAAAAGATAAAAATGAACAATATGAAATATCACCATATTGTGCCAGTTTTGGAAGCCTGAGCTGGAGATGTCTGTATTTCATTGGAAATTGATGAATTGAAAAACATTACCAATATTACCAATATTAACAAATTCATTTACGGTGCTTTACAGTGAAACACAGAAGCGAGAAAAGTAAAGCAAGCCAAAAAGAAGAAGAAAGCTGTTTTTCCTGGAGGGGGATTAAAGGCCACCATGAAAGACTACCTGGCTGATTATGGTGGATATGATGGAGTATATGTACAAGACTAGGAAGACTTTGTGTGAACTTTTAACTTCTCCGGGTGTCTTCTTTCTATTGCCCACAATCCCTTCAACATGTAGCACAACTCCTTTTCCTTTCAGTTTTGCCAAATGCTACAAGCAGAAATGCAGTATCTTTTGTGCTGGTTATTTAACCCCTTGACACTCAGGTGCTAATGAACAAAAGACGGAACTTGGATCTTGTTGACAAGGGGTTAAAACTGGGAACCTCAGTTGCTACTAAATCATAGTTTAAAAACAAAACAAACCTAACAACATTGTCATTTTTGCTATTTGATTCCATAGCAGCAGTCACTAAATTGGAAACAAAGGCTGCAACATGAGAAAAAATATTGGGTAGTATTTACCAGCACCATTCAGTAATACAGCCTTAACCATACCTCCTTGAACTACTTGATAACTTGTCAAGAAAAGCAGTTTACAGCAAACAAGGGCATGTGGGATGTACCTGGTATTAAAATTGCTTTGTCTTAAAATAGAGCTGTGGATATTAAAAAAGATGTAATGAAGAAGACTCCTTATCTCAGAGTGAATATGTTGCTGCTGAAAAATACTATTTAGATACTTATGATTTTAATGACCAAAACACTTGAACTTTGAACTGGAAGAAGGCAATCCTCTCCATTATTACAGTGCAAGTGGTGGATTCTCCAGTGCATTGACTGTCTAGATATATTTTTTTCAAGACAGCGTTTCTCTGTGTAGCTTTGGAGCCTATCCTGGCACTCGCTCTGGAAACCAGGTTGTCCTCGAACTCACAGAGATCCGCCTGCCTCTGCTTCCCGAGTGCTGGGATTAAAGGCGTGCACCACCAATGCCTGGCTGACTGTCTAGATATTTATCAGCTATTTCTACTAATGGAGAACTTCAGATCAGGGAGGGAATTGTGTCTATTTTGCCTGATTCAAATGTCTGAGAAACAAATCTTGTTCTAGGCTGTAATGGAAACACTTAAGAGGGTTGTGGTAGTTCCTTTTCTTTATAAAACATCCTGAGCAAACTGTACCAGTTAACTAAAGTTTGGCAAATTGTTATGTTAACAACTATGACATCTGCAATATTTTATTAATCAACTAATTTAACAAATAAGGTGGAAAAAGAAGTAGCCGATAAGAATAGATGGAAGGAACATTGTTCTTTAAATTGCATGGAGTTATGGGTAGACTTGAGTGAATACTTGCCTGGCATGGATCACGGTTTCCTCTTCATTAAAATAACTTGGCTAGTAGAAATGTCTAACAAAGTCAACAGACACCAAGGTTCCAAATACATTTTGAATAAATGGTACAGCCCATGAATGGAAAGGAAATGTTTTCTCAGCCAAAGCATAAGAATGAGTGAGAAACAGAAAAAATGAGGGTGACTCACTGGAGTAGAATGTCCTATCTACTTTCCCAGTGGACTCTCTGTGAGAACTATGGGAGGAGTTACCTGTAAGGATGGGGAGAGGTAAATGACAATTGCAACCACATGATTTTTCTGTGATTGCAAAGGGGATGAGAGGTCTGAGGGATTGATTTCTCTCTGTAGTGTCTGTCACACCCATTTCTCCTTCATCACCATGCTTAGCCAAGCCCTCAGATTCTTCCCTTCTCTATTAACAGCATCCTGCATTCTGCCTGCTGCAGAACTTCCCACTTCTGTATCTTCAGAGGGACTTTACAGATAAGTCAATGATGTGAATGATGAACAATTGAGATAGAAATCTATACTACATAAAAGGTAACAATGCTGCCCATGTATCCTGTGTTCCTGATGAAAGTGTCAGGACAGTCTCCTTGCACTCACTTATGGAACAATTAAAGGAGAAGCAAGATAAGCAGTCATGATTGCAAAAGCCTCTGGTGCTGGTTTTTAAACTTTTTGACTCTTTTGTACTTTGTACTCTTCAAGCAGCCCGGCAGCCATCTCCCAAGGAAATAACACAAGGGCTTATTCTTTCTTAGGAATGCCTTGCTTTAGCTTGGCTTATTTCTAGCCAGCTTTTCTTAATTATCCAATCTACCTTTTGCCTCTGGTCTTTTACCTTTCTTTATTTTTCCCCTTATTCTGTGCCTGGCTGTGTGACTGTCCTCATTTTCTCCCTCCTCCTCTCACTGCTAGATATCTTTACTTCTCAGATTTCCTATCAATCTCTTTGCCTGCCAGCCCCACCTATCCTTTCTTTTTCCTGGCAATTGGCCATTAAGCTATTAGAGGAAACAGTTGTTTTAGACAGAGAATGTAACACAGCTTCACCAAGTTAAAGAAACACAATATAAAGGAATGAAACACATCCTTTCATCATCAAAACAAATGTTTCAAAGGATAAACAAACATTACAAATAATATTCCACACCACACACGGAGCATCAACTCCCACGCCCATCTGTTGATGCTGGAGATGAAAATACTCCAGGATTTGTGCTTCTTGTTTGCATCTCTCTATTTCTATTTGCTTCAGTTAAGACATTTACTCCCAAGTATTTGCTTCCCTATTATTGCCATTATGAGGATGCATCCAGTTTGCTGGAGGATCTTAGAAAAAGGGCTGGGCCAGAATAGGACAGTGTATGATTTGCTCTCTTGTCTAGTGAGCTGTTTGACCACATTGCTACTGTAGTTCTCTTAGGCATTTGAGAAACTGGAAAATTTGCTAGATGTATGACCTTGGGCCCAGCTCTCTCTTCACAGGGACAGTGGGGTCCTGCTCATGCAAAAGGCAAAAAGGTAATCACTATTGATTGTCCCTGTAAAGCACAGTTTGGAGTACAAAATGGGAACCCTGCTCTGCCATTTGGCACTCTCCTTATGATGACTAACTGGAAACAATCCTGGCCAGGGGTGTATGTTCTATGACTATTCCTATAAAATCGATTGTCATTGCACAGTGAAGTGGAAGTAGTGTCTGTGAGACAGTGCCTGGATATTTACAATACATAAAATCACTATTTGTTAAGACACCATTTTTCATAAACTGGGTAAAATGAAGGCAGATAACCAGATTCCTTTTTAGATGTGGTTAAGTCTCAGTAAGCACCATGTAAGTGTGGGCTTGGGCCAGGCTCCCACTCTGATACTTCTCAAGGGATAGTAAAGTGGCTTCTTGCCTTGTCAGTGAACCTGAAGTGGTGGTCACACCCTTTGGGCTTGGTTTCAAATGCAGGCATGACCCATCAAAACAGAGAGGAGGAGCTGGCTCCTTCTATCTTGCGTACCAGAGTGCATGGGAAGGGCAGAGACCGCATCTTCTTGAGCAGGAATGCCTCAGTAGTATTTTAATCTTATATGTTTAATTCTTTTCTCTAACAAACACCTATTTTTTTATTGAGTAAAGGAATGATCCTGCAAGTGTGTAGGCAGCCTAAATGCTGTAGCTGAGGAGGTGGTGGCCATGAGTCACAGGTGTATAGTCACAATTTGATGACAGGATTCATGAATTACTCACAGCTGTTCACACATCTCTGAGCCAATATACAGGCACCACCTAAAAAAGCACTGAAGTTGTCAGGGAAGAGATTCATGGCTAAATCCAGTAACCTCAGTGGTGGAAAATCAGGCTGTACCTGATACTTTGGAGGGAAAGGCACAGATGGCAGGGTAGATGGACCCTAAGCACTGAAAGAAGATTTCCAGTGAGGCAGAACACATTGCCGGTAGACATAACAGAGCAAGTTGGTAGAAGGACCTAATGAAACCTTCTTCCATGAAAAAGTACTACAGGAATCTAATGACTATTGGCAAAGGGAGAATTGTTTTTGCCTGGCATGATCATATTTGGTTAACCAAAGCAAAGTTGTCTGCCTTCTTATCATATAAAGAAAAGAAATAACAAATGGACTCAGTAGCTCATATTTAAACATTTATGTTTCACATGCCTGAATTAGAGACAAAGGAACTCTTGGATTCTAGCTATGCTTAATCTCTTGCTCATCATTCATTGTGCCCCTACATTCATTGCAATCACCAAACTGTTTCCATGTCAGCTGGCAATGCAGGTCTATTGCTGTAAAAAAAGAAGTCACAGAGTGTCCCCAAAAGATCACAACATGTTCTCAGTGGCCTAAAAGAACATACTCTGGTGCCGAGCATTGGTGGCACATGCCTTTAATCCCAGCACTCTGGAGGCAGAGGTAGGCAGATCTCTATATGTTCGAGACCATCCTGGTCTACAAGAGCTAGTTCCAGTACAGCCTCCAAAGCCCCAGAGAAACCCTGTCTAGAAAAACCAAAAAAGAACTTACTCTGTGACTGCAGGGAAACTTTGTTTCTTAATTTCTATTTGTCTGGACCTTCCCAGTGTGTTGTTACTGTTACTAAAAGGAAATACTTGCTTCACTTAAATACACATAATCTATCCATACTTCCATCGGACTGAAAATGTATCATGAATTTAAGTAATCCAGACTCAAAATTCCTAATTTCAAACTGGACAAAGGAAACATCCATACAAATTATTGTGACTTGTAAGAAAGAACTACAATTGTTAGCTGATTTTTATATTTTCTGCATTACAAAATCAATAATTTAGACATATATTAGTAGATAAAAATAACTGAAATATAAAATATATTATACTGAGTTCACACCTTTAATCCAGCTCCTGGAATGTATCAAGATTACCCCAAGTGTGAGAGCAATATGGTATACATAGATGAAATCCAGGACAGCTACCCAGCAAAAAGAACTCAAATGTACCCATTAATTCATTAATTTAAATTTTATAGCAGGGCAACTGTAATTTAGCTAAAATATTTATAGAATTTGTGACAAAAAATAAACTTTCTTACACAAAGTTTCAATCATATCCACAAGAGGGGCTTTAGTTTTCATTCAAAGATAGAATACATGAAACAAAACACATATTAAAACTACGAAGTCATCTCACAGGACAATTATCCTATTCAAAAACCCCAGATGAAGAAAAACTAATACAAAAAACTTATTAAGCAAAGGTCTTGATCTGTTTACTGAAGTCATACGAAAGACAAATGTTGTCACATATCAAACAAGCATTTCTAAGAAAGGTAACAGCTCAGTGGTAGAATAACTCCCTGGCATGAGCCCAGCATGGCTTGTTACTCTGAGAGGAAAATTGTCTGGAATAATGGGGAATTTATGATAAGCAAAAACTCATAATTCTAAAACCAAATAAGCTTTTTGAAAGGAAAGATAAGTAATAATGATTATTTAAATTAATTCATTACACAGGGGACAAAGGAACAAAAACCAAACATAATTCACACAAGTCTGAATGAAAAACAAGAAAATTCTTCAACTATATATCAGAAATCCATGCAGTATGTAAAAATGAACAATATATACAGATTAAACATACATAATTCAGATTAAACATACATAATT
>NW_023276808.1:3906629-3926199 GCF_003668045.3 Cricetulus griseus
GTGGGTGAATGTGATTCTCTGTGCACATTTATATATTTCTATTTGTGTGTGTTGCATTGTGCTTTATATTTTTGTTTGTCTCTTTATGTGTATGTATTAACATTTATGAGTTTTTTTGAAAAGTCTGTGTATATGTGTGAGGGGGATTTATGTTTGTATATTGTGTGTGTATTGTGTCTGTGTATGATAGAGGTGTGTGTAATTTGTGAGTGTGTGTACATAGTATGCCTCACATACAGTGGCCAAAGGACAACTTTCAGGAATTGATTATCTCTGGCATTCTCAGGAACAAGCTTATTGTACTTGTACAGCAGCAATCTTTGACCTGGTGAGTCACCAATACATGCAAATAAACTTCACAAAATAATGGTAGGCACCTAAAGTCATTGCAAACATACTGTGTTGTGTGATTGCTTTTCAAAGATCCTGTGTGGTTCCTTTTCAAACATACAAGAAGTAAATCAAGTTTAATACGGAACCTGCTTGGGTCAACTACATGGTTGATGGGATTTTAGGTTTGAAGGTAATTTTATCAAAAGAAACAGTAGCTACAGTTACCAAAACTCACAATATACACTGCTCTATATATTTACTTACATCAGTTTGAAACTTCTTTATCACTAAATATTACAGAAAAACCTTTGCCACAACATGAAGTTTGCAACTTCAGATGCACACAATGTATAATAACACTCTTTAGTATAGGCAGGTGACTGGAAAAAACCCAGAATATGTGTATTAGCAAATAACCCCTGTGGTGTGAAGATTCCTCATAAACCAAGTAGAGAGTTCCTCCTTCTGTGAAACTCCAGATCTATAAATTACAAATACCAACATTAAACCATTTTTATTTAAAATTCCATTTTCTAGGATCAATCTCCTAACTGATATAACATACTTTTCCAAGCCTGCACATCAAGGTGACAAGGGCAGGCCCTTCCCTGGATTCACCTCAGTCCAGGCTCCACTCTTAAAATGCCCATCATTGGACGATCCATCCCAGTGAGCACTAAATGCCCGCACCTCAGGATTCACACCAGGGTTTCTGGTTTTCTGTTCCCCACTGGGCCAATCAGCAATTATTTGCTCAGAAGAAACATGGATTTATTAATTCCTTGTAATTGAATTACTGCATCGACAACCATGGGTTTCCAATTTCATTTCCAGTTACCGGGATTTTTATACCCAACAGGGAGGCTTTGCTCTTGAGGTCACTTGGTTTTCTACAGCCACTTCTGTAACCCATCCCTGAGGCTGCAGCATGGGGAGTGCAAGAGGGCAGAGCCCAGACGAGGCAGAGTTAGTACCCTTGTGTTATGATTTCTGATTGATTCTACTGCTTCCTTCTACTAGCCACCCTATCTCTCCTGCCATAAAAACAAACCCCTTTTGTAGGCACCTCTCTCTCCAAGTACTTTACTTCTGTTCTTTCCCACACTCACTCCCAGACACTGCTCTGAAGCACTTTATCAAAGTCCTCCTTGTGAAGGACCAAAAATTAAAATTAATAAAAGTTTAAAGGGCTGGAGAGTTGACTCAGAGGTTAAGAGCCCTGGCTGTTCTTCCACAACTCCTGAGTTCAATTCCCAGCAAACACAGGGTGGCTCATAACCATCTATATTGTGATCTGGTGCCCTCATCTGGCACGCACTGTATACATAATAAATAAATCTTTAAAAAAGGAAACTTCCGTTAACTCCTCAAATGGAAATGCCATGGCTGGCACCTGACCCTGCTCTCAGAGAAAGAGAGGTGACTGTCTAACACCTGTGTCAACATTCCTTCCTCTGCTTATTGCTGATTTTAAATGTTCTTTGGCCCAAGGGAGAATTCTCAGACCCAGTGGCTCTATAACCCTGCAATCCCATACTGTGTGTTATCTTATTCAAATACATCTTCCTTAAAATATATGGTTATTGCCTTACTCTTTACTTTGTATTACCTTAAGTAACCATGGAGACTTTGTAATTTGTGACTTTCAGCCTTACATTCTTGCCCTATTAAAACCCCTCTCAGTTGCTGATCAAGGCTTCTGCCACTTGCAAGTGCAGAAGTCCAAGCTCGCTTGACTTAAAGAAACCTTTTTTTTTTTTTTGGTTTTTCGAGACAAGGTTTCTCTGTGGCTTTGGAGGCTGTCCTGGAACTAGCTCTTGTAGACCAGGCTGGTCTCGAACTCACAAAGATCCACCTGGCTCTGCCTCCCGAGTGCTAGGATTAAAGGCGTGCGCCACCAACGCCCAGCAATATTAAAGAAACAGTTGTATTTGCATGGTATCTCTCAGGTCCTTGGCATGGTCAGTCTGTGTTCAGCAACCTTGGCACCAGTGACCTTGGAGTTAGGTACTAAATTCAATGATGTTTTCAGCTCTCACCTGTTTCACTATTAGCAATAGGAGTCCCAGCTGACTGCCTCTCGAGTAATAGTGTATGCACCCTCTTCCTCCACAGCACCTGCTGCTGTCAGATTGGGAATAAAGTTCACACCTATTTAATAGCTACTTTGGTGCTTGACTTGGGATCATATGCATCCCAGGATGAGCAATCACTAGTTTTCTTTATTCTGGATACAATAGCTTCTCAGTCTATAATTAACCAAGTAGACATCACTGGATTTAAGCACTGGAACCTAAGCTATAAAGTGCATTTATGAAGTTCATATATCTGTGGAGCAATGTGAGAAACTGTCATTGAAGGGCTGCAGTGGAGGCAGCAGAGCAGACTGAGGTTAACTCCTGAGAGGGGGAGTGTGGAATATAGAAAGGCTACTTAAAGGTGATAAAGACAAGACAGAAACAAAGAACAAAATCAGGAGGGCAGATTCAGTGAATACTGAACACCACGAGTTTATTTCTCACCACCCTCATATACCTTAACCAAAAGGGGAACATGGTATCATGTATAGGAGAAAACAGACTTTTCTTCCTCAATTCTCCAAGGAATCTGTAACCACACCTTAGATTAAAGTCTTCATTATCTGGCCTTGAGGGTCAGGAGTAAACACACCTGAGACCAGGTCTGTTGTTATTTACAATTAGACAGCTGAGTCCAAGATCCAACTTCCTACTGTAGCCACACCTTTCACCTATAGGTTTTATGTCCATTATCTGAGGACAGTTTTGAACTCTCTGCCCTCAAGCCAAGGTGGAGTGCAGCCATTTTTATGGGCATCAACAGTGCCACATGATTCTCTCATTTATATGCCTTTTTCAAAAGTCAATTTTGAATAAAGGGAGGATGTGGGGGTTCAACTCTTTGCCCGACTGACATCCTACCTGCTTACCTGAGAGTTTGTGATGATGAAGTCATGACTGGTCTGCAACTTCTGGGCATAAAACAGCCTACATTACTGTCTCTGCCTCTGGGGATGCTGAGATTGCTGTAATATGGTTACAGGTACATGGTTACCCAATTTTAAAGTGAACTTTTAGAAAAAGAATGACACTTCTTAGATACTTGTAACAGTTAGTGATTGATAATTTTCCCAACATTTTAGAGGTTTTCCCTCTTTATTTGTGTACATGTATCTTATGATTGGTTTCTTTGCTGTTCAGAGTTGCCCTAGAAACTTCTTTTGTCAGACCAATAATATTCCCCAAATTGAAATATTTTAACATATTTTAGGTTATTGCTTGTTAACCTCTGGTGACTAATTGTGGATATCAAAGATGATCAGGTTTTGATTTGCTATGTTTTGGTGTGTAGTTTTTGTGTATGTCTGTGTCTCATTCCTTCCCTCCATAATATTTCATGTAGTAGATACTCATCCTGAGCTCTCTATGTAGTACAAGAGGACATTGCTGGCTTGATTATCCTGCCTCTACCTCCTAAGTGCTAGGTGACAAGTTTGTGCAACTGAGTTTTCCATTTTTCAGCTTCTTTGAGTCTTACTATGTTGCCCCCAGACTGGACTCAAACTCTGGATGTCTCCCTACATTAGCATCCTGAGTCCTGCTGTTACAAGCAGGTCAATCTTGAGGTACAGTGGAGCCCACTGATGGCAAAGGTTTTAAATTAGGTGTCACAGAGGAAGTGTGGCAGTGACTTCCAGGCTAGTCAAAGGCACTTAATCATTGCAATATGGAGCTTCACTGTAGTTACTTAATTTCAGGATTTCTTTTTAATCAACAGAAAACAAACATACTTAACAAAAGAATGTAGGGAGGCAGTGGTTATCCAATCCTTTGTTCTCAGAAATCTGGATACAGAAACAGGTGGATCTCTGAGTTGGAGGACAACAAGGGCTGCAAAAAGAAAGCCTGTCTCAGAGTACACACACACACACACACACACACACACACACACACACACACACTCACACACGTGTGTGTGTGTGTATATATATATATATATATATATATATTCATTTTTAGTTATTGTAAATTATGTGTATTTATATACAATCATATGCAAGTACCCACAGAGATCAGGAGACATTGTCACCTGTAGGAGCTGTAGTTACAGGTGGATGAGAGCCACCAGGGTTGGCAGCTAGAAATAGAACTCCAGTCCTCTGCAAGGAAAACTCTTGAGTAAGGTATCTTGCTAGTCCAACAGATGCACTATTAACAGCTATTCTGAAGTTTATTATTATTGTTGTTGTTATTGTTGTTGGTGTTGCTGTTGTTTGCTGCATTTTGGGCAATGAAATGCAGTCCACCAAACTCAACAACCCACATGGAATTTATTGGGGAAGGGAACAAAGGGATGTGTAGGTGCTAAACAATCGGGAGCAGACATGGAGACAGAGAGAGAACTGGGGGGAGTTGCTTGCTTATGAAGGGAAAGTTAGTGGTTTAGAACAAGGCTCAGCAGTTGGGGCCCTTGAAACTGGATTCACAGAGTGGCCATTGGCGCTGCTCCAGGTGGTGTCTGCATGCAGAGTCCTTATGCAGTCACTTAATGCATGGACGATGTAGCCATACAACCACTGATGACCTTTGAGTTGTCAGCAAGGAGCTATCACCTATCAAAGTCAGATCCTGGGGCAAGGGAAGGTCACCTGGAGAAGAGCAAAGAAGGTTGATCCCAGGGCAAGGAAGGAACCTGAGGATTAGAGAGGACCCTAGACCAGGAAAGGTTCCCTCAGAAGAAGGCACAGGCCCTAGAGAAGGCTGCTGTGGAGTGACAGGCAGGTGCTTGGGAGAAACCACTGGGAATGAGAAGGAGAGGAGTCAGGAGAAGGAATAAGGCCAGGTTGCCCAGGACCTGGGTAGAGGGAGAATCCAGGATATCAACAATCATTATTTGGCAGTAATACATTTTCTGTGTGATATTATTTCCTTTGTTATTTACAAAGTATTTGAGCTATTAAGGACACTGACTGTAACTGTGGTGGTACAGGCCTTTAGATCCAGCACTCGGGAGGAAGGGGCAATTCCCTATGGTTTAGGCCACCTGGTCTACAAAATATTCTCCAGGACATCTTGGGATTCACAGAGTAACCCTATCTTGAAAAGCAAACAAAAGACCACTGTAACAAACATATTTTAGTTATCTCTCAAAGATATAAATTAAACATCTTGTGTTTCCTTACTTTTCTCTTATGCTCCTGAGGTATTCTTCAGCAATTTTCAGAACCTGCTAATCATCCCTGTCACTGTGGCAGAAGCAGGACACAAGGGCAGGTGGGACCAAGCAGAGCAAGCAGATCATGAGCATGGAGAAGCCTGGGGTGGGAACTGGGTCATTGGCACCTCACACCTTGCAGGACACAGGCCCTCTGAAAGTGGTTGCTTCATGAGGCTGCCAATCCATGGACAGATCCATAACTAACCAATCACAAGATGCATTTCCCAGAGAGGCAAGCTCTGAATTACAGGTCCCATCATCCACCCTGGCAGAGCCCAGGTGGTGTTGCTATGTGATGGCACCTGGAACACATATCCAGGATAGGTAAAGCTGCCAGCAATATCAGTGCTCATGAAAACATCCAAATATCTGACAATTTACCCCACACCAAGAACTAAGCTGAGAACCTGTGATCCCATGTAACCCCCATGCTCAGCAAAAGAATGTCACATGTAGGCCGTAGATCCCAAGTACGTCCAGGTACAGCTGCCCATAATCCTATTTTATTTCCCCTCACCACACCCAGAGACATCTATCCTGCTGCATTGAAATGAGATGAGGAAATAAGGGGGCTCCCCCCAGACCCAGCACAGACTTCCTGTTCCTCCCTGGGCTCCTTGCCCTCTCCACTGCATTCAATCCAAAGGAGTCCAGCCCTCAATCTGCAGGAGAGGTGTTTTCCTTTTGTTGTTGTTTCTGATTGATTTTCCAACTTCCTTGTACCAGCCACCCAATCTCTCCTGCCCTAAAAACAACCCCTCTGGAGGCACCTCCCATCTCCCATTTCTTTCTAGCAGTTCTTCCTGGAGCACACTCCCAGCCACTGCTCTGAGGCACTTTTTCAAAGTCCTCCTTGTGAAGGTAAAAAAAAGTAAAATTAATAACATTTTAAAAACTTGAGCCCAAAAGATGGAAATTCTAATGTCTACTCAGTTAGGAATGCCTTGGCTGTCTCCTGAGCCCAGCTCTCAGAGAAAGAAAAGTGACTGCCACCTCCTATATCAACATTCCTTTGTCTGCTAATTGCTGGTTGTAAAGGTTCCTCAGTCCATGAGATAACTGACAGACCCTGTGACTCAGTAAACCTGCAAAACCATCCCCTGTCTTATGTTACTCAAATGTATCTTTCTTGAAATATATGGTCGTTGCCTTACTCTAGATTTTGTATTACCTTATTAAACCATGGAAACATTGTAATTTGTATCTTTCAACTTTTCTCTTTTCCCTATAAAAACCCTTCTGTTATTGTTCAAGGCTTCTGCCACTTACAAGTCCAAGGTAGCTTCAATTAAAAGTAATATTTGTGATTGCATCATATGTGGCATTTGCATTGTATCTGTCAGGTAATGTGCTGGTCTCTCTGGGGCTCTATGAACCTGTCACAACACTTGATCTCAGAGTGAGGCCCTAATTCCATTGATGGGTGTCAGCTCTCATCAGTCGCACTGTTAGCAACAGGAGATCCAGCTGACTGACTTTCAAGTGATACAGTGTGTGCACCAGCTTCCACCACAGCAGCTGCTGCTGTCAGATTGGGAATAAAGTTCATTCCTACTTTGCAGGCACTTTGGCATTTGCCTTGGGATTATTTGCACCTCAGGAAGAGCTATCACTAGTTTTTATTATTCTAAACACATTAGTTTATCAGCCTGTTTTTAATCAAGTAGGCCTCGCTGGTTTTAAACATTGGAAGCTAAGCTACAAAGCAGATTTATGAAGTTCACATTTTTGTGGTGCAATGTGAGAAGCCAAAATTGCGGGGCTGCAGTGGGAGCCAGCCGAGCAGCTCGAGGTTCATTCCTGAGAGAAGGAATGTGGACTAAAGGAAGGCCAGCAAGACACATAATAAAATCAGAAGGGCAGATTCACTTAATACTTAACACCACAAGTCTATTTCTCACCACTCTCAAATATCTTAACCAAAAGGTATACATGGTATCCTTTATATGGAGCAAACAGACTTTTCTTCCTGAATTATCAAAGGATTTGGTAACCACACCTTATATTCAACTTCTAGCTACCTGTTCTTGAGGGACAGGAGTCAGCACATCTCAGACCAGGCCTGTTTTTATTTAGAATAAGACAGACAAGGCCATGATGGAACATTCTACTGTAGCCACACCTTTGAACTTTATGTTTTATGATTTCCTAAGGACAGTTGTGAAATCCCCACCCTTGAGCCAAGATGGAGTGCAGCCATCTCTATGGGAACTTGCAGTGCATCATGATTCTCTCATCTATCTGCCTTTGTCAAAGGCAACTGTGAGTAAAGGGAGGATGTGGAGGTTCATCTCTTTGCCTGACTGACATGCAAACAGCTACCCTAGTTTTTAATATTATTTTAGTTCTTGTGATGATGTCATGGATGGTCTGGAACTCCTGGATATACTGTAGATTATTTTACTGTCTAAGCCTCTGGGGTGGCTGGGATTGCTGGATCATGGCGAGAGGTACCTCACTACCCAATTTTAAATTGAATTTGTATTGAAAGGATGATAATTGTTACATACATGTTAGGGCTAGGGATTGTTTCCTTCCCAACATTTTAGAGATTTTCTCTGTGTATTAGTGTTCATTTATCTTACATTCATGTTTGATGCTGTTCAAAGCTGCCCTTGCAAATTCTTTAGTCAGCCTGAAAATATTCCCCAAATTGAAATATTTTGAAAGTCTTTTAGGTTATTGCTTTCCAAGCTCTAGTGAGTAAGCATAGATATCAAAGATGATATAGTTTTTATTAGTTCTGTTTTGGTGTGCAGCTTTTGTGTATGTTTGTGGACTCCTTTCTACTTTACAGAAGAATTCCTGTAGTGCACACTCATCTTGAGCTCTCTACATAGCACAAGAGGACCTTGCAGGCTTGATTATTCAGCCTCTACCTCGTAACTGCTGGTGATAAGTGTGTGACACTGTGCCTCTCATTTTGTTGGGTTTTTTAGAAACAGCCTTACTATGTTGCCCAGACTAGCCTCAAAGTCTGGCTGTCTCCCTGATTTAGCCTCCTTAGTCCTGGAGTTACAAGCAGTTTAATCTTGAGTTACCAGACCAAATTGATGACCAAGTTTTTAATCTAGGTGTCCCAGAGGAAGTGTAGCAGTGAAATCAAGTCTAGCCAAAGACACTTAACCATTGAACTGAGGAGCTTCACATTAGTTGCTTAATTTGGGGATTACTATTCATCAACAGGACATCAAATAAACTTAAAAAAGAATTTAGGCAGGCAGTGGTGGTTCAAGTCTTTAATCACAGCATAATGGATACAGAGGCAGATGGATCTCTGAGCTGAAAGATAGCAAGGGCTACAAAAAGAAAAACCTGTCTCAAAATTATACTTATGTAATATATGTGTGTGTGTGTGTGTTAGCTTTTTTTAAATTATGTGTATAAATGTATAAACATATGCAAGTACCCATGGAGATCAGGAGAAATTGTCTTCTGTAGGAGCTGTAGTTACAGGTGGGTGACAGCCACTAGCATTGGGGATAGAAATATAACTCAAGTACTTTGATAGAACAAGAAGTGCTCTTAACCTGAGCTATGGTTCTAGTTCAATACTACTCACAGTTAATCTAAAGATATTATTGTTGCTGTTGTTTTCTTTTGCTGCACCTTTGGGTGATAAAACATGATTCAACAAACTCAATAAATCCACATGGAGTTTATTGGGACAAGGAATAAAGGGAGGGTTAGGCGGTAACCAATAGGGAGCAGAAAAGGAAAGAGAATAAAGGTGGCAGGCACTTGCTTAAAAAGGGAAAGGGAACAGTTAAGAATGAGGTTCAGCAGTTCGGACTTTTGAATACTGAGTCATGTAACTGCCTTTGACCTAGCTGTACATAGTCTCTGCATGAAGAGTCCTAATGCAGTCACTTAACACATGCACAACACAGCTATGCAACCTTTGACAACCTTTGAGCTGTCAGTGAGGAGCAATCACCTTTGAAAGACAGATCCCAGGGCAAGGGAAGGTCATCTGGAGAAGTGAAGAGAAGATCAATGCCAGAGCAAGGAGGGAATCTGATGATTACAGAGGCCACTAGACCAGGAACAGATCCCCAAGGAAGCAACAGGCCCAGAAGAGGGCTGGTGTGGAGTGACAGGTGGGGGTCATGAGAAAACACCAGGGTGGGAGGAGAGGAATTGGGAACAGGATAAGGGCCATGTTGCCCAGGACCTAGCAAGAGGGAGAATCCAAGTCATTAACAATTATTCTTAAGCAGTACTAGCTTTTCTGTGTCCTATTATTTCCTTTTTTACTTACAAAATATTTGAGTTATAAAAAGTTATAAAGACCTGGGAAATGGTTTCACATGGTATTAATCCCATCTCTTGGGAGACAGAGGCAGGTGCATCTCTAAGTGTTTAAGGCTAGCCTGCTCAACAGAGTGTGTCCCAGGATAGGCCCCCAAAGCCACAGAGAATCTGTCATCCAAACTGATCCAATAGGCTTCATCCAAGAGAGAGAGTGATGGTTCAACATGGTAAAATTAGTAAATGTAATCCACCACAAAAATAAACTTGAGAAAACATGTTTTTTTATTATATCTTTACATGCTTATAAAGCCATTGACAAAAACAAACATCATAAAAGTCTTGGAGAGGAACTAGGCGTTGGTGGTGCAAGCCTTTAATCCCAGCACTTGGGAGGCAGAGGCAGGCGAATCTCTGTGAGTTCGAGGCCAGTCTGCTCTACACAGTGATTGCCAGGATAGGCTCCAAAGCTACAAAGAGAAATCCTATCTGGAAAAACCAAAAAAAAGTCTTGGAGACATTATGGATACAAATTACATACATACACATAATAAAGGACATTTAAAGCAAGTGTATAGACAACATTGAGTAAAATTGAGAGAAACTCAAAGGAATTCCAAAAAAAAATCTGGAACAAGACAATGTTGAGAACTCTATATCTACTCAATATAGTACTTGAAGTTCTTGATAGATCAATAATACAGCTGAAGGACATCAATGGAATATAATTTGGAAAGGAAGAATTAGAAGTATTGTTACATATTTGTCATATTATGGTACAGCATAAGTGACCCTAAAAGTTCAACAAAGGAATTACAGGTGATAAACAATTTCAGCACATTTGCTGAATACAAGAATAACTCAAAAAAGAAATCCAAAGCCCTCCTATATAAAAATGGCAAACAGCGTGAGAAAGAAATAAATGAATCAACACCCTTCACAACAGCCTCAAACAATATAAATTATATACAAGTAACTCTAAAACAGCAAGTGAGACACTTGTGTGATAAAAACATTAAGTATTTGAAGAAAGAAGTTGAAGAAGACATGAGGAGATGGAAAGATCTCCAATGCTCAAGGATCAGTAGGATGAACACAGTAAAAAGTCCATCCTACTAACAGCAGTCTACAGATTCAGCACAATCCCCATCAACATTGCTACACAATTCATTAAAGACCTGGACAGGACAGTTTGCTTTTTCATATGAATAATAACAAACCAGGATAGCTGTCTTGGTTGTGGTGAGGGCTATTCTAGGTAGTCAAACTGACTACCTCAGGAAATACCTAAAATTCAACGAGGTGGGGCATTTTTTGATTGTTTGTTAGTTTTCTGGATTTTTTGAGACAGGATATGTTAGTACATGTGGATCCATTCCTGCAACTTGCTTTGTAGACCAGGTATCCTTGAACTCACAGGGATCTGCCTGCTTCTGCCTCTCAAGTGGTGGGATTAAAGGCGTGTGCCACCAATGCCTAGCAGGCATTTTCTTATTCAAGGTTTTAAAATAGGAACACATATCTTTAAATTAGATCTTTGGAGAGGATAAAATCCACCATTACCAGTTTGGTGTTGGTACATCTTTAATCCCAGCACTCAGGAATCAGAAGCAGTTGGATTTCCTGAGTTTGCAGACTGCCTGGTCTACAGAATGTTATGCTGGGCTACACCCAAAAATAAAAAAAAGGTCATGGGAAAAATCCATCACTCTGTAGACCATGCTGTCCTTGAACTCACAGAGAACTGCCTGCCTCTGCCTTCCCAGTGCTGGGATTAACGGCGTGTGCCACCACCACCCGGTAAAACATCTTCATTTGTGTCCTAAAAATCTCTCTCTTAATATGCTGGACACCCTTCATCTGTTGAATAAGAGAATCATTCAGGTCCACATTGTGCAATAGTCTGTGCAAGCAAGCACATTTTGGAGAGTTGGAGCTAGAAGATGTACCTGTGAAGTGCAGGAGGAGAGCTGGGTCACCTACTGGAGACAGGGGTAAGAGATATTGAAATCCGTGTCTCTGCAGATGTCTAAAAGGTCCCTGTCTGGAGTCAAGGCCAGGGCCCCAGAGCCCCCGGGCCCTGTGCTGTGTCTTTAATGCCGCAATAAGCCTTAAGGGAGTGCTGTTGTCATTCAAGACTCACTAGCCAATCAGAGACAACAGGCCAACCTGCCAGTCACAAGTCTTGCAGGACACAGCAGAAGAGGCACCAGAGGATTTATTGCTGCTCTGTGAGTTCTACTGTACGGGACTGTGAAGGAACATGGGTGAGCACAGAAGCCACAGCATGGTGAGTGATGGGATGCTACCCCAAGGTGGGGAGGATGGGATGGGAAGGAATGGGAAAGGGTTTGGCAGGCCCTTCAGGAGGCTGTGTGTGAACCTCCTGCCACATTCAGTGTTCTGTGAGGTCCCATGTGTTCCCAGCAACTCCCCAGGCCTGGGGCTGGCCAATGAATACTTAAGGATCCTGGATTCACTGCATCCCCTGTGGGGTCATCAGGGGTGGGTTTAGACATGGCTGCTGGGAAAAAAAACCTGGAAAAAAGTGAAAAACCAGTTCCATCCTCCCGCCCCCGTCCGTATGGGGAAACTGAGGCTTGAAATGTATCAGGAAAACCCGTGTCTGTCTACATGGACCTGAAAAGAAAAAAACAACAGATTTACATTTAAAAAAATCTCTCAATATGGATGAACAGAAGACAAAGAAGCATAGTTTGGTTCTCTATTCGGTTTCAAACCTGGGACCTGGGCGTGGCATAGACTAGGTAGGAATCCGGCTCCCACTCCCTCTGCTGCATGCCTGCAGGTAGCGATGGGGTCAAAAAAATCTAGGTGTTTCTAGTTAAGAAAATAGGATAAAAGTCGGGTCCCCAGTGAGTGGCACCATCCCAAACCCAGAGCTGCCGCACTGTCTCTAAAAAAAAAAGAAAGGAAGGAAGGAAGAAAAAGTAAAGAAAAAGAAAGCCTTGTTTGATCAGGCAAATCCTAAAGACAATAGTGCTTTAATTTTCAAAGAGTTGTCCTGGTATCCTATTGTCCATCTGGCAGAACTATGCTTTACTTAAGAAGGAAACTGGAACTTTATGGCACAACAGCCTTAAGGTTGCTTGTGACCCTGTTATGCCTCCTTGAGTAGCCTTTTACAGGCCTGTTCTTTGATATGGCGATGGTTCCAGTGGCTGGTTGCAAATCACGGGTGGCTCATTTGTAATGGTTTGAAGTCTAAAGTCTAGACACTCCTAGTGAACCAATGTATATCCTAGCATCCTATAATCAAACAGGCATGATTTTGGAGGCTGTACTCCCTCAAGTAAATTCTACTTTGTGAGTCTTACTATCTCCTAAGCGTTTGTAAAAAAAACTTTGTGTTACCAAGGATTTCATTTAGGCTCTCAGTCAGGGAGGAGGAACATTCTTGGGATAGCTACTAACAGCCTGGGGTCTAGGCCTTGGGTGTTTTCCCTAAGGGTCTGATGTACTGACAATTTAAAAAAAGAGCCTTGCCGGGAGGTGGTGGCACATGCATTCAATACCGGAAGAGGCAGGCAGATCACTGTGAGTTCCAGACCACGCTGGTCTACAAGAGCTAGTTCCAGGACAGCCTCCAAAGGCACAGAGAAACCCTATCTCGATAAACCAAAAAAAAAAAGAAAGAAAGAATAGAAAAAAAGAAAGAAAAAGCAGGCTTATCTAAAACTAGGAATTTGCTTGGGAGAACTGGTTGGTAATGGTCTGGAACAAAGCCCTTGTGGAGAGGTTGCTTCAGATATGGAGAACAGAAATCTTCCCACTACATGGAGCTATGGTTTTTGATCCAGGGCCACTGTGGGCTTAGTCAGCAGTGATCTTGAGATAACCTGTGTTCCCCTTGGGCAGCATTGTTTAGTTAGGTTCTTTCCTGGGTGTGTCCCATTGCATGGTAGTTTCTACTGACTTAATAGAAGTCTTGCATTTTCTTCCATTTTCCCCCGGGAAATAGTATACATGATAATATGTTTCTAAAGAAACTTACTTGGCAATGGGCGTTGGTGGCTCACGCCTTTAATCCCAGCACTAGGGAGGCAGAGGAAGGCGTATCTCTGTGAGTTTGAGGTCATCCCTGTCTACAGAGTGAGTGCCAGAATAGACTCCAAAGCTAAACAGTGAAACCATGTCTCGAAAAACCAAAAAAAAAAAAAAACAAGAAGAAGAAGAAGCTTACTTGGAGTGACATATCCTGTGCAAGACCTCCTCATCCCTGCTTTTAAATTTTATACCTTTTACATTTCCTATCTTACTCATCCCCCACCACCTTCACCTCAGGATCTGGTCAGTGAAGAAGATCCTGCTGTTTCAGGGCTCTGGTGTTTTTGAAGGAATAATTCTGGGTATATTTTTGCCTTATAAGTCTCCCATCTGCCCAAGTAGCTAGACATGCTGTCTCCTCTCTCTATTTAATTTGTTCAAAGTGTTACCTGGAGTATGAAGCTAAAATACACTTAAGGTTGACAGAATGTATGAAATGAAAAATGTGTCTAGACTGGCTCCTCTGGAGCAGTAGGTGCAGATGGATGCATGGTGTCATTAATTGCATTTTCTTTATTGGTCTCCTAAGTGTGTAAAATGATTTTTCCCTAGTAAGGTGTATTAATGCTAGAACAGCTGCATTTCCATTGTTATATTTTTTTCAAAGCAAGCTCTGTTTTCTGTCTCAGGTGGCCTTGATTCCAGTCTGTTCTCAAGGTCAATGACCTTCCTGTCTTCAGTACTACACCTTCAAAATTCTTAAATCAATTAACACCTCCGAGATTTCAAATTGTCCATTTAAGTCATGTAGTCAAATATCCACTGCAGTCTAAGGAAAAGGGTTCCCATGGGAGAGCATTGCTTCTGCCTTCAGTACAATATAGGAGGAATAGTTTACACTGCAGTAGGATTCAGGATAGGCAACCAGCTCTTGTAGTCACCTTTATGGAAACAGACCTGATTGTGGTAGTGTAATAATTTTGTAATTTCCAAGAATGTTTTTATTTTTTGAAACAGGGTTTCTCTGTGGCTTTTCAGGGTTTTCTGAAACCAGCTCTACATGTAGACCATACTGGTTCCAAACTCACAGAGATTTTCCTGCCTCTGCCTCCCGAGTACTGGGATTAAATTCTTATGCCACATGTGCCCGGCTCCCAGAATGTTTTAAATCATGTCATGTGAATTAACAGAGCATATTGTGTGGGTGTACACTTGGGAAACTTATCTTGAGCCAGTGAATTTTGAATTTGCAATTAGGTAACTCTCCTCTGCAAATATGCTCTGTCCTGCTTGACAAAGTATGTCAGCTCAGAGGTTTGAGAAGCAGGTCATTGATGATAAATTTGTGTCAGGTTAAAGAGCTCTGTAGCCAACATATGCACAGAGGTCTGGATCTGGAGTAGAAGCCAGGGCCACCAACCTCTGTGCTGTGTCTTTAAGCACACTCTAACCCTTAAGGAACTGATATTGTAGCCCATGCAACAAGAGCCAATCAGGGACTCCCAGCCAGTACAGCAATTGTGAGTCTTGCAGGACATTTCCTTGAGCCATGGTGCAGGCTTGGTTTTACAACAGAACTGGAACAAGTGTATTGATTACAGCACTATGAGTGCTACTGTAGGGGATTTGAGGTGAGCATGGATAAGCACAGAAGCAACAGCATGATGACTGAGTGGATGGAATCCCAAAATGGGGAGTACAGGATGGAGAGGCATGGGAGATGGTGTGGCAGGACCTCCCAGAGGATGGGTGGTTCCCTGCCAGATTCAGTGTTCTGTGAGGTCCCATGTGGTCCTAGCAAATC
The DNA here is from genome assembly GCF_003668045.3 of Cricetulus griseus. NCBI lineage: Eukaryota > Metazoa > Chordata > Mammalia > Rodentia > Cricetidae > Cricetulus > Cricetulus griseus. The sequence goes on from NW_023276808.1 coordinate 3,922,261, forward strand.
CAAAGACCCTGATGCTTGGCTGATGAATATTTCACTCTGTGGGCAGCATCTGCAGAAAACATTTCAATCAGGGAGCTTTGTTTAGAAATAACTTTATATTCATCACCAATGTCCGTTTGGTGCATGAGGAAGTCAAGCTGTTAACTTCGAGAGGCATAGTTATTCTAGTGTCTCCTATAATTTATGCACTTCACTTTTCATACTTAGGTGTAAGATCCATTTGGAGTCAATTTTGTGCATGTTGTAAATAGCATTGTTTTTCATGCTTGACTAGGCCTGTTTCTTCCTTGCTGGAAGTATAGAACTGGAAGGTCTGTGGTATCTGTGTCATTTGACCTCTCATCACCTGGTAATGGTAATGCTAATATTCTAGGCCCAGCTGGGTGGTCCTAGCATCTGAGGGACTCTGGGAAGGCTTAGCAATCATGAGTACTGGTGGCAATTAGCTTGCAGTTTCTTTTCAGGATTCTTCTATTTTTCTCTCCTTCTGCTCTAGGGAGATGTAAGGAAGAACAAAAGGTATACCATCGTGTGTGTTTGTGTGTGTGTGTGTGTGTGTGTGTGTGTGTGTATGTGTGTGTGTGTGTGTGTGTGTGTCCAGATCAGGTCTGCTGAGCTGTCATTTCTTCTGGAATTTCTATGGATCATGAGTCAGACAGTGGTTCTCTTGTCTATGCTGTGACCTGGGCTGTTGCCCATCTCCACTAAGCCTTAATGTATATGATTTTTTGGATAGCATGAGACTCTGTAGCACCAGCATGGAAGGATATGATGCCTTTTGTATCACTGTCAAGTGTGTACTCACAGTCAGTGCACTTGGTGTGCAGTGGGAACACTGATTGGAAAACACAGAGTTTGCCTTGTAGAATTTCTGAATATTGCATTCCAATTTTAGTTTTGTCATACAAATGTTACAAATATTTCAGAAAATTGCAGAAATATGGTGATATGGATTTTCTCTTAGAAAACATGATTGGAATGTTTTTGACTTTCTGCTGCCACCATCCACAATAGTGTGATTAAGTGAATCTCAGTTCCAGGGAACAAAGGAGTTTATAGTCTGTGCAGTTCTCATGTAAACATGGTATTAGGGAAGTACTGAGGGAAGGAACCACATCTTGCACCATAATCCATGTGGCAAGAATCAGATGATAAATTATCCATTCGCGTTGTTTTCGAATTGGGCATCAGTGGTTCTGGGTTTCCCTAATATTACAGGAGGCATAAAGGACTTCAGAGCCATATAAAGAAATCTCCTCCTTTTGCAGAGAGAGAGCTCTAGAGCATGGATTTCGACAAAAGAAGTATCAGTAGGTGGAGGGTCAGAAACAGCATTATAAGAGTCACTTTGAGTTAATTTAATTGCAGTTTTGAAGTCTTTGTTTATTTCATCTCTATACACTCAGATTCATAGGTATTTAGATGAAATTAGTCAAGATCACCCTTTGCCTGGCTAAGTTTCTTTTGTTCTTTTGATTAATAATTGACTATATTTTCAGGCCTCTGTTCTTGGTTTTTTTCCTCCATACTCTTTATTCGTTTACAAATATTGTAGACATTTTAATTGTTGTAGCTTCATTTTAATTATAGAAGTCATATTATGTCTGGCTGTGTACTATGTTTTCATAATCCCATTGAACATTCTCAGTATTTCCACTGTGAATGTACCATTTTATATTTTTAATTTTATTGTTTTGTTAATGCAGCTTTGAAATCAGTATTTTGTTATAAATTATTGAACATTTTTATTGGATTGCATTCATTTTTGCTGCAAATGTAACATATACAACACTTAATTTTGATGTATCATGTTTCTATGGATGATTCATTTACTTCTTATTTACCTATATTTTCTTATTGTTGTTTTTAATCTGGGGGAAAGTTTTAGCTTATCAGATAAAAGATATTGTGGATATTGCCAGGTATCTCTACACATTTTCTTTTGCGGGATGACCTGATTCCAGATCCTGACACTCAAGCGGGTCATAATTATCTACATTTCCTATCCTGTATACATATAGAAAACATTTTCTCACATGAACACACACATGCAAAACATAGGAATAAACATGGTATATTGGTAAATCCTTATAACATCAGTTCTACTACCATTAATTCTACTCTTCTACACCACAGTTTAGCTATGACACAGTTCTCTACACTGGAGATTGTACTGATAATTTTTATTGGACAGAAAACAAAAACCTGGCATCAAATAGAGGGGTTAATGGTGAAAGATCAGAGAAGCAGAGAAGCCAGCCCATAGTTCTTATCTCTACTGAACCCTCAGAAACAAGGTGCGATCTTGAACCTAGGAACCTTCAGAATGAACACAATGAGCTTCTGTCTCATCCCACCTTATATTCCTCTCTCCACGCAGGAATATTACTTCTATCTCCAACTCCCAAGTACTGGGATATGGTTTGAGTGCCAACACCTGTCTCTGTTTCTCTATTAGATTGAAACAGTCAAGTATAGCCAAGGGTGTCCTTGGATTCACAGAGATCCACTTACCTCTGCTTCCCAAGGGCAAGGATTAAAGGTTTGCTCTAATATGGCCTGGCCTCTATAGACCTCTATTGCTTGGCTCTACACTGTGGTCTTGCGGCAAGGTTTGTTTTTATGTTTTGTTTTTTGGTAGTTTTTTCTTTGTTTGTTTTGTTTTGACACAGGGATTATCTTTGTAAATTTAAAGCTTGATCTGGAACTCAATCGAATTCACAGTGATCACCTACCTCAGCCTCTCAAGTGCTGGGATTAAAGGTGTGTGCCACCTCCATAGGCAAGCTTCATTTGTTAAAGCAGAAACAAAATATTACAACACTTGGAGAAACTATTTACAGGCTTCACAAAATTAATGCCATATGGACCTTACTGATGTGATTGGGTTTACTTTTCTGTCATCTGTGAACAGAGTGAATTTAACTTCTGCTACCTCCAGCTTCAATGCCATGATACAGGAAATTTGAGTCCCCGGTGAAAAAGGAATTTCTGAACCGCAGAAGTTTCTCTGGCGTGCATGGTGTTGGGTGGGTCGATTGGGGAGAATCCACAAGTTGGGTCTTCATATATGTAGCAGGTAGCAGATGTTAAATTATTCTTCTATATCATTTTCTGTGTGGCCATCAATTGGGCTGGGTTTGCCTCAAAACACAAGGGGAGAATCATTGCAAGAGATTACCCACATTTGTGGAGAGAGCTCTAGACCATGGGGCATACTGTTTGGAAGAAATATCGATAGCTGGAGGTTCAGAAGCAGAACAGTCTAAGGGCCATTTTAGTGAAAGTTGGGGGTGTTATGAACTCTGTTTATTTAATTTCTAAACACAAAGAATCATGTGTAACTAGGTACCATTGGTCAAGATCCCAGTTTACCTGCCAGAGTTTCCTTTGATATTTTGATGAGAAGTTGAGTATATTGTCCTGCTTTGGTTCTTGGCTTTTTCTACCACCCCCTTTATTCTTTCTCAAATATTGTACCCCTTGTCAATTGCTGTAGATTTATGTAACTATAGAAGTCTCATTGTGTCAATGTTTGTATTTACTTTTTGTAATCGTTTTGTGAATTCTCTGTTTCCAATTTGCATATAGCTTTTGAATTAGATTCCCTTTTATAAGGTGCCAGTAGAGTGATTGCTGTGCTATGAATACTGCTGTAGGGGATTGTGAGGGGAGTAGAGATTACCACAGATACCACAGCATGGTGAGCAAGGGGATGCTATCCCAAGACAGGGAGGATGGAATGGGGAGGCATGGCAGACCATGTGGCAGACACTCCTGGAGGCTGGGTGGGAAACTCCTGCCAAATTCAGTGTTCTGTGAGGTCCCATGTGGTCCTGACAACTCCCCAGATTTTGTTGATGGCCGTTGAGTACTCCACTCTGTGGTCTGCATCTGTGAAAAGTGTTTTAATCAGGGAGCTTTGTGTAGAAACATCAT
>NW_023276808.1:3926699-3959785 GCF_003668045.3 Cricetulus griseus
GTATATCGTTGATGGCTGATATAAGAAAGAACAGTAAGGAATTACACATTACTGACACAAAGTAATACTCATACTTGTATTTCAAAAATCTCTATGAAATTTTTCACTACAAGTCCTTATAGATGACTATGGATTGATTCCCAGGTGATTTTCCTTTTGAGCAGCAAAAGGGAAGTGTATTACTCTCCTTTCTATTAAGTGGATATAAATAACCTGACTCAAAGTAACTTTAGGGAAAAAATACATTTGATTCATAATTTTAAGGTACTCACTTATCAAGCAAAATATTTGCCTCCATGGATCCCAAAGTCATATATTAATCATAATATAAAATTCTTTCACCTTTTGAAATCCTACAGTGTTGAAAAATTCTAACATATAGAATGTCTACAGTGATCTAGGTGTACATTATGTGAGAAAGTTGTGTATCTGCCCACTCTTTTCAAAAAGAGAAGAAGAGGGGAATATATAATAATCAATCTCATTTAAGGAAATGAATTCAGGAAACTATTATCCTATTTTTAATAGTATTTTGGACCCTCAAGTACTAGAGAAGCTCCATGTTTCATACTTCACAATCTCTAGCCCAAATCTTAACTACCATTCCTGTTCTATTCCACCCATGGAGCTTTCCTTGTTTGTCATATGGTTCCAGAATCTACCACAACTTCAGGTGTCCACAGCAAGCAGTGTCCACTCAGGACATCTCTGAAGGTGTTTGAAAACTGTTAGAGTCAGCAGCTCTCCATGAGAACTTCAATTTTGAATTGTCATTCAGGACATTAAAGCAGAAAAATCCCTGCAAACTCCAAAACAGTCTTGGTTCGAGTCTAACAGAATGCAAGGTTTGTTTTTATTGCTTCCCCCTATTATATGTTGATTCTACTATTTACTTTAATCACACTGTATTCACAGTCAGGAACCAGATAATGGTATATGTCAGTCCTTATTAGATCCTTCAGTACCAATAACATAGACTGGATTGGTGCTATCACCTTTGGAATGGGGAATAGTCTTCTCATCTCAATAAACTTAATATACAACCTACTGTCTTATCAATATAAAACAGAGAAAAATATGATTTAGATATTCCCTCACAGTTTTGCCTGGAGAAGTGCCCCTTGACTGAATGTAGATTTTATCAAGTTAAAAATCAATATTAATTACCACACAAAACTGATATAATTTTCTGTGTAGACAGAGCAAACCTTCCTAATTTAGTGATATCTCAAATACCAATGAGTCATGTTTGATGCCAGAAATATAAAACCTTTGAGTATGGATTTATTACTTTACCTGCTACAAGGAACCCAGTTACTCAGCAATTTTCTGAGGATTACAAGAACAGAATTGTGAACATCATGTAGAGTAAGGTATAGTTCAGAAGTCTTCTGACCCATAATTTTACCATATTATGTCAGAATCCCACACAAGTCTAAGCAAAATTTGTCCTATGATTTTGTTACCCAAAAGAGAAAGAAAAAGAGAGAAAGAGAGCATGTGTGTGTGTGTGTGTGTGTGTGTGAGAGAGAAGAGAGAGAGAGAGAGAGAGAGAGGTGGGGGATTCCCTAAGATCCCACTAAAATGTAACTTACAAAGTTACCAAAACACCCGAGCAGTGGTGAGGCACACCTTTAATCCCCGCACAAGGGAGGCAGAGGTAGGAAGATCCCTGTGATTTCTAGACCAGCCTGGTCTACAACAGCTAGTTCCTAGACAGTCTCTAAAGCCAAAGATAATCCCTGTCTCAAAAAAAAAAAACAAAACAAGCAAGCAAACAAACAAAAAAAGTCACCAAAACTGTCACATATATTTGTAACAATTCCTAAGTATGGTTCGCCCTCACAAGATCACACTTTCCCAAAATTCATTATTTCTAGTAATATCTGTATTAAATCCACAATGAAATTCTCTTTTTATTGAGGTGCTTTCTCATGAGGCACAACAGGTAAGTCCAGGCCTAGCATACCAACTACATAATGAGTGCCAGACAGGCTCTTACTGTAACAAACATAGATGTGTACAATAGTGAAAAACTGACCACAGAAAAAGAATCAGTCATCATTACATTCTGCATCTTTATTGTTTGCATAATCAATAAAAATGGGTGATTCTGCCATGATTTGATGGTTCCTCCCAGCCTTAGATACCAGCATTCAGAAGGCAGAGTCAGGCTTATCTCTATGAGTATGAGGCCAGCATGATCTACAGAGTGAGGGCCAGGATAGGATCCAAAGCTACAGAAAAAAACCTGTCTCAAAAAACAAAACAAAAGAAACAACCCAAAACAATGCATTAATCATATCAATCTCTTAAGCACCAAACACTCAACATGAATAGCAGTGGCAACTGGTAAATACAGATATGGCAGGAAATGAGAAGAAGCACACATCTTACATAAAGAAGAAATAAACTAAAGCTGTCTCTCTACAGCAACTTCCCCCACTGCAAACCTTAAGGAACTGAAAACAAGAAATTTTATGAAGAAAATTTGGGGAATGTCCATCATTATCAACAATATGAATATAATTAGATTACAATCATAGATTACAGGAAAACACTACACAGATTCACATCATATGAGGACTAGACTTGTCCCAAAGATACAACAACCAAAAAAATGTAAAATATTTTTGATAGAATGAAGGGGTTGGTGAGAAATAGTCAAGAAATAAAGCAGGGAAAATACAGTCAACTTTTACACACAAAAAAAATTAGAAAAGGAAAAGTGTGATCTTGAACAATGGAATCATCTTCCTATAATTCTATGTATTTAGAAATTATATCAACACAGACTTCACAACTTTCACAAAATTATCTCCAAGTGATACTTGATATGTTGTTTCTGACCATTGACCTAATGATATTTCTTCCAAAAACAGAATCCACATCATCTAGGGCACTCTATGGAAACAGATGTGATAGCCTGCTATGTTGATGTACCTCCTTGTAATATCTTGCTGTTTCAGGTAAATGCAGCACAGTGGATGCTCAATAGCAAAACAGCAGAGAAAATTAATTTAAGTAATTTAACATCCGCTTCCACAAATATGGCACAAAACATTGTTCTTGCCTTATCTAACTGCCAAATACCATACACAATTCAGTAAACCCTGGACATCAGAAACCTCCTTTCTCCCTGGAACTAAACTTCACTGAATCACACCATTGTGTTTAGTTGCAGCACCAAGTCACAAACATTCTTATCATGTATTGGCCAAAGATAATGCACATCACCATTTTTCTACAAGTTCCTAAACCCTTTGCAATATTCAAAATACAAACCTGAAAATGGAATGCAATATTTAGAACTTCGTGAAACCAGATATTCAGTTTTTCTAATATTACTTCCCACTTTAAACAAAAGCACTGCCCATATGTGAACATTGGATATTAATACTGCAAGAATTATATCCACACATTTCATAGCTGCAAAGTCTCCTATTACCCAGTAAATGCATACTGGGAGGAGTGTGCCAAGGCCACTGTCCCGGTAACTACATGGACTAAAAGAACTGCAGTCTGACTCATGATCCATCCACGTCCCAACAGAATTGAAAGCTTACTGGGTGGTGGTGGTGGTGGCATATGCCTTTAAGCACTTTGGAGGCAAAGTCAGTCAGATTTCAGTGAGTTCAGAAGCAGCCTGGTTCAAGGTGAGTTCCAGAACACCCACGACTGTACACAGAGAAACCTTGTCTTGAAAAACAAACAATAACTAAATGGATGAATTAATAAATAAATAAATGAAACAATTGGTCAATAGGCCTGCTCTGAACACCATTCACTCACCATGGTATAGCTTGTGGTCTTTTGTACAACTTGTTTCAGCAAAGTCAGAAGAGAACTGTTCCTCGAGGTTGTAGGTTAAGATATCTTTACTCAAATAATACCAGCCAAGCACAAGCCAGAGTGTGCCCTGGGGCAGAAAGCTAGGGAGGACAGAGTGCTCCCACCTGTTTGCCGTACCTTAAGAACTCCCCACAGGTCATTCTGAACTTCCCCTGACCATGCCCTGACAGGTGTGGTTAAGAACACCTGTAGCCAGCACTTAGGAAGCATGGTTATGGTGTCTACCTACAGAGAACCATGGGTAGAATCCACAAGTTACCTGCCAATAGTACTCCTAATTTATGAACTCCCCAGAACCCCTCATTTGTTGGGCCTAAACAGGCTCATATGGGAAGCCCAGTGTAGCCTGAGCCTGAATTGCATTTAATGCTTAGATGTGAGGCCCAGTGTAATCTCATGAGCCTAAATAGAGTTTGACGACCTGTCTCTGGTCTGTAACCTCGATATGGGGTTGACTCAGCAAAGCCGGATGTAAGACTGCTATCTGCCAGTTTGGTGGAATATTATTGGCCCTTACTCCTCAAGTGACCATACCCAATCCTAACATACCAATCACCTAGGTCAACACTATATAAGTTCCTGTCTGTTGGAATGAATCGAGATCCTGCTTCAACAAGTCTCCTTACTCAGTGTATATTTCTGCCCCCTCTTTGCCCCCTGATAACTATGAATTGCGAGGGTGTCAGGCATCCAATACTCACCATCCTGCTCAGCCCCAGGAAAAGACAAGTTGGGCTGTCAGTTTCCCTTCTCTACTTGTCTGAGAACAGGATACTAGAAGTTAAGTAACATAAAATCACTCAGCAAGAATATTCCTAAAAGAATTTCTTAAGTACACCAATTACCTGAAGCAACAGGTCATTCTACAGGCACATGGTCCTGAGGTAAAGGTCACAACAGTTATGAAAGATAGGACAAGTAGAAGGAAAAAGATAAATGCTAGGTTGGGGAAGTATTGCAAAGGATATGCCCCAGACAAATTAAGTATTTTTTTAAATAATATTTATTTATTTATTTATGTATACGGTGCTCTGACTGCATAAATCCATGCAGGCCAGAAGAGGGCACCAGATCTCATTTTAGAAGTTTGTGAGCCACCATGTGCTTGCTGGGAATTGAACTCAGGACCTCTGGAAGATCAGACAGTGCTCTTAACCTCTGAACCATCTCTCCAGGATCTAACTAAGCTTCTTGTATACTAAATAAATGGGGTTGGAGGATGGAAGGAAATGGGAAAATTATATGAAATTATCAAAAACTATCATATAATGGGAGAAATTCAGAAGGAGACTAGTCAAACAATGCCACAAAAGGGAAACAGAGATTCTCAGGAATATTACTAACACTAGGCATTGGTGGCCCATGCCTTTAATCCCAGCTCTTCGGGAGGCAGAGGCAGACTGATGCCTGTGACTTCGAGGTCAGCCTAGATGAAAAATACTGTAGCAGTTAAGAGCATTGAAATGCCTTTTAAAGCATCCAGCTTTAATTGCCAGGGCATAAAGAAGAAGCTCACTACTGATGATCCCAGTACCCTGCTTTAGCAGCCTGGACAGTGTGACAGGTGCTTAAATGACATTGCCTCTCCTGCTCTTGTCACTAGGAGGTCAGATACCTTCCTTGTGGCAAGGGACCAATCAGAAGTTTGCTGGAAGGGCTGTGCTTTATGACTCTGGTTGTGATTTACTGCACAAGTGCACAGGAGTGACATGCAGAGCATTGCTATTGCCTTGGGAGGGCCTATAGGCCAAAACTACCAGTTGACCCAACACACCAATCCTGAGAGTGTTATGAGCCATGAGACACTCCCCTAGATCCACTCAATATATTTCCCTCCTCATGGTACCCTGGGTCCTTCTCTAATCACCTGCTACCATGCAAGGACAAAGGGTATGAGCTACTGGAGTTAGCTCAACAAACAATAAAACACTCTTTGATTTTGCATAGAAATGTGCAAATGTGTATCTTGGTGACTTGGGGAGTTCAGAGTTTGGGCACAACACCTACTCTCTATAGGGGCAGAATCAGGGTTACTGACACCATCTCCTGCCCTTACCAGCCATGGTGACAGGAGACTCACACCATAATTATTTTCCTAGCTGTGTTGAAGTTCTTTCTTTTATAACAGCAATCAGGACACAGAGGCAAAGCTCAATGTGAGTTTTAAAGCCTGTGTTATATATTATACAAACAGAAACCAAGACACATATATAGAGAATGATAGCGAGAGAAAGACAGACAGACAGAGACAGAAGAAAACTGATTAACATTAAAGAAAGGTAACATCAGGAGTTGGTGGTGCACACTGAATCCCAACACTGGGAGGCAGAGGCAGGTGGACCTCTATGAATTCAAAGGCAGCCTGGTCATCAAAGAAATTTCCAGGACAGGCTCCAAAGCAATACAGAAAAACTCTGTCTCAGGAAAATAAATCGAATCAAACAAAAAATAAGCAAACAAAAACCCAGAAACTGGAAGAAATATTGTGGCTCAGGAGCCATTGCTTATAACCTGAATAACCTATGACATGACTCTCAAGACAGGCAGGTCAGGCCAACTCCATGGTGCCCTGCCAAGCCTTTAACCCAGTAAAATCCTGACCCTGACATGCAGTGTCTGCTATGACTCTCAACATTTCCATCTTTCATGTCCTACAACAACAGCCAAGCAAGCACTTTGGAGAGCTTTTACAGCTTTTCCTATTTAAAGTCTTGTTTTATCTTCAACATTCTTCCTACAGTCCACATTCCTACTTCCATTACAGAAAAAAATCACTTTGAAGTACCAATTTATGTTCCAACATTCTTCTCTGTTGCTGTGATTAAATTCTCTAAGTAAAACCAACTCCAGGAATGAATTGATTTTGTTGTTACCCTTAGGCTGGTGTTTATCTTTTTGAGAGGTTAGGAGAGAAAAGTTAGGCACTGAAGGAAAAACACGTGGAACCACTGTTTCTTGATTTTCTGTTTTGCTTTGTCACAATCTTGTATTCAGCTACGTCTCTTAAACATCAAGGCTCACATTACCAACTCAGTGGAAGTCTTCTTCCCATAGCAATCATCACTCAATGCAAACTTTTTAGACAGAAATCAGACATATAAATCTAAGAACTCACTCAATTGATGTTCGCTCAGAATACCCTAGGTTTTGTCATGTTGACACCTGAGTCTAATTAGGAGACAGAGACAATAATATATGAGAAGATATGTGTATGAATCCATTATAAAACTCTCTTTTTCGCTGATGTGTTTTTGTGTGATGTAGAACAGGTGATCTCTGTAAGATGCAGGCATAGCATACCTACTATATAATGAGTTCCAGGCCAGACAGGGTTAGAAAGAGACTATGTCTCAAAGAGACTAAACCAAAATTTTCTACTTAATAAAGTTTAGAGCTGTGAAAATGTTTTAGCAGATAAAGTGCTCACTTTGCAACCATCCCTCCTCTTTTGTATTCTAACGACAGTTGCTACAGTGCATCCCTATAATCCAATGCTTTTGATGACAGATAAAATGTAGACATAAGAAATCCTGCCAAGTCTATTTACATGGCAATGTAACGTATAGACCCTGTCTCAAACATGCTAAGTGTAAGAGGCAAACATCCAAAAGTGTTCTCTGAGCCATGCATTGGTGGCTTATGACTTTATTCCCAGCACTTGGGAAACAAAGGCAGGCAGATCTCTGTTTATGAGACCAGCCTTGTCTACAAATGAGTTCCAGGATAGGCTCTAAAGCAACACAGAGAAACTGACTCCAAAACCAAAAAAGTGTTCTCTGATATTTACACCCAAACCATGACACATATGCACAACTTCCACAAATAAAGAATCCCATACATACAAACAGACAGAAGTAAATAAATAGTAAAATTATAATAGGCTGGTTTGGCACACACTCTTAATCCAACACATGGGCAGCAGAGACAAGCAAAGTTCTATGAATTTGGGGCAAACCTCATCTGAATTATGACTTCAAGGGCAGCCAAAGATATGTAGAGAAAACCTTTCTCAAAATAAAACTCCAACTCTGATTATAATTGACTCATCCTGAAATGCATTTCCAAATTATAATGAAGTGTTCCAGCTTAATCTCAGCAGGGATCCCAAGGTACAGGAAAATATGTCTTAAAGTCATTTTTGGTGTCTGCCAGTGGTATCAATTTTTTTTCTGATATGACTATAGCTAAAAATGATAGCAGAGATAGGCAGATCTCCTTGATTTCATACCAATCTGGACTACATAGTGAATGATAGTAAGTCATTTCTCAATGATAGAAACACTCTCTCTCTCTCTCTCTCTCTCTCTCTCTCTCTCTCACAAATATAGTTTAATATAATTTTGCTCAGATGCTTGAGAAAAGATCTCATAATTAAGCTCTAGCTAGCCTAAGACTCATACTGTATAGTTTAATGAATAATATATATTGAATATTTTAAAACACATTGTAATAAACATTTCATTCCATACCATTAGTTCATTATTCAAAGCATGACAGTTTTCTATAAAAGAGGGATCTTCGAACAATTGTCTGCATATTTCCTTAAATTCAAGAAAATTGAAAGTGGGAGAAGTTTTAAACTATTTTTATTCCTAGGTGGTTTTTCCTCTATCAAATCATTGTATGAAATCAGTGTCAATACTTTCTTGAACCTGTATCTATTAGATAAATTTATCTATTTATATAAATTTTGCTAGTTTATCAATGGATTAAGATGAGATAAATGCACATTTTGTTTTAATGCTATGTCCCCAACTCTGGAAGCTGAAATAATGCCTATTAAAGTAATTTTACAACTCCCAGTAACCCAGTGAATTTTTAAGACTTTTTTGTAAATAGTTATAAATATTGAAATTTTTGTAATAGCAAACTATTTTAAAATTTACCAGGATCAAAAAATAAAAAAAGGTTTTTGTTAATACGTGATCATAGTATTATTTCTGTGCTATCAAAACCTTGAGTTAAATAGCCTTTACTGTATAATACAAGAAATAAAGAATGAATATAGCTGAATAGTAGATTTTCCATTAATAACACATGATGAGAAATTATACTAGCCTATCTATAATATGATCCTCTCAGAAGTAAATTTGTCAGGGTTCCTCAAATTTCCTCTCTAAAGGGTAATGGATAATGTACTGACTAAGGTACAATTTCTATAGCTGTGAAGAGACACCATGTACATGTCTAATTTAAAGGAAAACCATTTGATTTGGGTGGCTTATATTTTCAGAGGTTTTATCAAATATTATCACAGTGCAACATGGTAGAATGCAGGCAGACATGCTGCTGTAGGAGGACCTCGAGATTGTTCATCTTCACCACTGGCAATAGCAAGTAGTCTGGGACATTGGGCACTGCTTAAGCATATATAAGATCTCAGCATACACCCTCTTCAACACTTGCTTCAACAAGGCCTTATCTACAGCAACAAACCACACCTCCTAAGAATGCCATTCCCTATGACTTATAGGGGCAAATTACATTCAGACTAATACATGCACTATGTATTAAAGTTCACAAGGAAGTATCATATGTCCTTCTTCATGAGTAAACAATGAACCCATTCTACTGAGAAAGAAAAAAAATTAAGTTTAGTTTCACAATAGAATTTATTAAGCCATGAAATTTTTGGTGGGGCATACCTAAGGACCCATGATAAATTACATAAAGTATTCAGCTTACATTTAACCCAGTGTGGGAATAATGAAATTGTTGTTGATTATCCTCAAATTATACAGGGAGGCTAGTGAGGATCTTCATTTATACAAGTTATATTTTTGAGATGCCTGTTTTAACAACTTTGATTCAAATAACTTGTACAAGTTAAAATTTTGTTTTTCCCATTATTTCGGGTGCCTAAAGATAAGCCATTCTATCATTGATTCCAAGGCATTCTGGTTTATATTTTGTTATTAATGGTCAAACATATATGAGAATCAGAAGCTTGATTGTAATGAGCATAGTAAGTAACTGTCATTTAGATATGTAAAAATAGCTTAGTCAATAACTATTACAAGAAATTCTGTCCCTAGAAAGCAAAGGCAGTGACATCACTAACCAACAAATGATGATCAGCCACAGTTCTAGAACTCCATGAAACCAGTGGATTTGGATTCCTTTATTAAGCTTTTTTTAGGTTTTTGGAAAGATAAAACAAGACCCTGCCTCAACAATAGCTTTGATGAGTTTTATTTTTTGCAAGTTATAATTAATTCAATGAAAAACATTTGTTATTCTCATAAGTTATATAGCATGTAATACTGTTCGATGAACTATTTTATGTTTTAATAAAGAAATCTTTTTGTTGGAATATAATGTTTATCAATTTTGATGGTTATTATATTTTCCCACCTATGGAAAAAATGCAAAACATTTCCATGATGTGACACATATCTTGGTTTTAATTCTGAGCTCACCATATCACTAAAGTATACAGGTTGCTTTAATTTAGCAGTTTCTTTTTTACCTAATATCTCCCAATGCTATTTTTTGCTTCCAAAGCATTTAGAATGTAAAGCTAATAATCTATTATTTAATCTATCTCTGGGAGTCTTAATTACCATTTTCTGTTTATTAAACATATGTCTTAAGGAACCTCATAAACTTAATGTAAGTAAACTTTATCAGTAAAATAAATCACAACTCAGATATGGGGATAAGAATCTGAAACAGCAGAAATGGGGTGGTGGCACACGCCTTAAATCCCAGCACTCGGGAGGCAGAGGCAGGTGGATCTCTGTGAATTCAAGCCCATCATGGTCTACAAGGACAGCTTCCAAAGCCACAGAGAAACCCCATCTCAAAAAAAAACAAAAAAAGTAACTGAAACAGCAAAGAACCAGTTGAGTAGCCACCAATGACTCCTCCCTCTTGTGTTCCTCCATCTAAAAAGGAGAAAGATCTTCTCTCTGCTTTACCTTAATACTTCCTGTCTCCAATCTGGCCACAAACATCCAAACCTCTGTGGTATTTTTGGTCAGTTAATGTCTGTCTCTGTTCTCTGATCCCCACAAACTTTATTATCAAAATATGAACAAAATACCACAGAATACCGAGCAACTTCTCATCTCTCTCACACTTTTGCTACTTCCATTCCTCAAGTGCAAGACTCCATGGCAAATTTCTCATAGCTTGGATATCTCAAATGCAAGGCAGCAATAGTGCTTCATGCAGTGAATTCATAGAGACTCTTTACTGGGGCTCTGTCTGTTTCAAGCATTGATGTGTAGTGTGAAGTGTGAAGAACAGATCACAGAAGACTCATTCATTTTCTATTTTTCATCTTTATTCTTTCCATAATCATTTACAAAAGTTGATTCAACCATGTTTTGATGGACCTTATAAAGATTGGAGCAAATTTGCTACAGTTTTTGTACAATGAAGCACCTGAGACAAGGAGGTACTTTGCATAATCATTCCATAAGCGAAAGGCTTAGCTACATAGAGTATCACAACTGTGCTGCAATACTAGGATTTAAGGTAGAGCAGGGCCTTTTCTTCATATTGTTAGAAAACTTGAAAATTGCTGTCTCCTTTCCATCACCGGACTGCCATCTGAAATTACCTAATGCTCTTTTTCTTAATAAAATAGATTTTCTTTCCTTCCTACTTGTGTTTTTTCACTTTATCCCTGAAAGAGTAAACAGCAATAACCATCCAAAAACAGCAATATTTTATCTAAGACATAAGCCCATTAGTCTTAAGCTCAATTGTATTCATTTTCTTGAGACATTTAAAGATTAAGAAACATTGGGGCCAACATATCACACAAATAAACTCTAGCTAATGTTTTCAAAAAACCTTCTAAGCATGTGTGCTTACTTATCAGGCTAAGATCACCTAATACAATAAAAAAGGAGTAAAGCCAGGTTTGGCCTGGAGGGCCACAGCAAAAGAATGATATGATTGTTTTATTGAGAGGAAACAGACTTTTTATATCTTTATCAGAAATATAAAATAGTGGCAATTTCCAGGATCAATAGAGTTGTAGTTGCCATGATTATACGAAAATTGCAAGCCATAAAGAGAAACAAGATAAATGTCTAATAACTATTTTCTTGTAAAGCTTACATACTTCCTTGATTACTAGGCAAACATATGGAGAAATACACATTAGCCTGAATGCTTCACTACCTGATGGAGTGCATCAGTTCATCAGGAATTGGAAGACACACTGTGACTTAGAGCAATGGCCTCAGCATGAATATCTTATGACACATGTCTCTCAAAGTCAGTCTAACTCCATGGAGCCAGGCAGATCCTTTTGCCCAGTAAAATACTGACCCTGGCCTCCAGTCTCTGCCATTACTCTCAATATTCCCATCTTTCACGTCCTACAAAAACAGCCAATTAATCACTATGGAGAGCTTTCATTTTTTTTTTGCCATCTAAAGTCTTGATACCATCAACTTCTTCCAAATGTCAACATTCCCATGTCCATTACAGAAAAAAAAAACATTTTGAAGTACCATTTTTTGTACCAACATTCTTCTCTATTGCTGTGATTAAATTATCTAAGTCAAAGATATTCAGGTAATGAACTGATTTGGTTGTTACTCCCAGGCCAGTGTCTACCTTTGTGGGTTCTTAGGATAGAAACTCGAATTAGCCACTGAAGGTAAAACATGTGGAACCATTGTTTCTTGATTTTCTCTCTTGCTTTGTCACCATCTTGTGCTCAGCTAGCTCTCTTAGCCATCCCAGCCCCATTTCTTCAGAGACATTGTCAACTCAGTGGATATATTCTTCCCACCTCAGTTATCACTATCCCAATCTGTTTCAGGCAGAAATCAGACATTCTGATCTAAGAAAACACTCAGTTGATGTTCACTCAAATGAAAATAAATGTTCTCATGTTGACACCTGAGAGTAATTAGAAGACAGAGACAGTAATATATCAGAAGAATATATCACTCATCATGCTGTTGCTTCTGTGCTTATCCATGCTCACTTCAAATCACCTACAGTAGCACTCATAGTGCTGTTATCAATACACTTGTTCCCGTTCTGGTGTAAAACCAAGCCTGCACCATGGCTCAAGGAAATGTCCTGCAAGACTCACAATTGCTGTGCTGGCTGGGAGTCCCTGATTGGCTCTTGTTGCATGGGCTACAAGATCAGTTCCTTAAGGGTTAGAGTATGCTTAAAGACACAGCACAGAGGTTGGTGGCCCTGGCTTCTACTCCAGATCCAGACCTCTGTGCATATGTTGGCTACAGAGCTCTTTAACCTGACACAAATTTATAATCAATGACCTGCTTCTCAAACCTCCGAGCTGACATACTTTGTCAAGCAGGACAGAGCATATTTGCAGAGGAGAGTTACCTAATTGCAAATTCAAAATTCACTGGCTCAAGATAAGTTTCCCAAGTGTACACCCACACAATATGCTCTGTTAATTCACATGACATGATTTAAAACATTCTGGGAGCCGGGCACATGTGGCATAAGAATTTAATCCCAGTACTCGGGAGGCAGAGGCAGGAAAATCTCTGTGAGTTTGGAACCAGTATGGTCTACATGTAGAGCTGGTTTCAGAAAACCCTACAAAGCCACAGAGAAACCCTGTTTCAAAAAATAAAAACATTCTTGGAAATTACAAAATTATTACACTACCACAATCAGGTCTGTTTCCATAAAGGTGACTACAACAGCTGGTTGCCTATCCTGAATCCTACTGCAGTGTAAACTATTCCTCCTATATTGTACTGAAGGTAGAAACAATGCTCTCCCATGGGAACCCTTTTCCTGAGACTGCAGTGGATATTTGACTACATGACTTAAATGGACAATTTGAAATATCTGAGGTGTTAATTGATTTAAGAATTTTGAAAGTGTAGTACTGAAGACAGGAACGTCATTGCCCTTGAGAACAGACTGGAATCAAGGCCACCTGAGACAGAAAACAGAGCTTGCTTTGAAAAAAAATATAACAATGGAAATGCAGCTGTTCTAGCATTAATACACCTTACTAGGGAAAAAATCACTTTACACACTTAGGAGACCAATAAAGAAAATGCAATTAATGACACCATGCATCCATCTGCACCTACTGCTCCAGAGGAGCCAGTCTAGACACACATTTTTCATTTCATATATTCTGTCAACCTTAAGTGTATTTTAGCTTCATACTCCAGGTAACACTTTGAACAAATTAAATAGAGAGAGGAGACAGCATGTCTAGCTACTTGGGCAGATGGGAGACTTATAAGGCAAAAATATACCCAGAATTATTCCTTCAAAAACACCAGAGCCCTGAAACAGCAGGATCTTCTTCACTGACCAGATCCTGAGGTGAAGGTGGTGGGGGATGAGTGAGATAGGAAATGTAAAAGGTATAAAATTTAAAAGCAGGGATGAGGAGGTCTTGCACAGGATATGTCACTCCAAGTAAGCTTCTTCTTCTTCTTGTTTTTTTTTTTTTTTTGGTTTTTCGAGACATGGTTTCACTGTTTAGCTTTGGAGTCTATTCTGGCACTCACTCTGTAGACAGGGATGACCTCAAACTCACAGAGATACGCCTTCCTCTGCCTCCCTAGTGCTGGGATTAAAGGCGTGGGCCACCAACGCCCATTGCCAAGTAAGTTTCTTTAGAAACATATTATCTTGTATACTATTTCCCGGGGGAAAATGGAAGAAAATGCAAGACTTCTATTAAGTCAGTAGAAACTACCATGCAATGGGACACACCCAGGGAAGAACCTAACTAAACAATGCTGCCCAAGGGGAACACAGGTTATCTCAAGATCACTGCTGACTAAGCCCACAGTGGCCCTGGATCAAAAAACATAGCTCCATGTAGTGGGAAGATTTCTGTTCTCCATATCTGAAGCAACCTCTCCACAAGGGCTTTGTTCCAGACCATTACCAACCAGTTCTCCCAAGCAAATTCCTAGTTTTAGATAAGCCTGCTTTTTCTTTCTTTTTTTCTATTCTTTCTTTCTTTTTTTTTTGGTTTATCGAGATAGGGTTTCTCTGTGCCTTTGGAGGCTGTCCTGGAACTAGCTCTTGTAGACCAGCGTGGTCTGGAACTCACAGTGATCTGCCTGCCTCTTCCGGTATTGAATGCATGTGCCACCACCTCCCGGCAAGGCTCTTTTTTTAAATTGTCAGTACATCAGACCCTTAGGGAAAACACCCAAGGCCTAGACCCCAGGCTGTTAGTAGCTATCCCAAGAATGTTCCTCCTCCCTGACTGAGAGCCTAAATGAAATCCTTGGTAACACAAAGTTTTTTTTTACAAACGCTCAGGAGATAGTAAGACTCACAAAGTAGAATTTACTTGAGGGAGTACAGCCTCCAAAATCATGCCTGTTTGATTATAGGATGCTAGGATATACATTGGTTCACTAGGAATGTCTAGACTTTAGACTTCAAACCATTACAAATAAGCCACCCGTGATTTGCAACCAGCCACTGGAACCATCGCCATATCAAAGAACAGGCCTGTAAAAGGCTACTCAAGGGCATAACAGGGTCACAAGCAACCTTAAGGCCTGTTGTGCCATAAAGTTCCAGTTTCCTTCTTAAGTAAAGCATAGTTCTGCCAGATGGACAATAGGACACCAGGACAACTCTTTGAAAATTAAAGCACTATTGTCTTTAGGATTTGCCTGATCAAACAAGGCTTTCTTTTTCTTTACTTTTTCTTCCTTCCTTCCTTTCTTTTTTTTTTAGAGACAGTGCGGCAGCTCTGGGTTTGGGATGGTGCCACTCACTGGGGACCCGACTTTTATCCTATTTTTTTAACTAGAAACACCTAGATTTTTCTGACCCCATCGCTACCTGCAGGCATGCAGCAGAGGGAGTGGGAGCCAGATTCCTACCTAGTCTATGCCACGCCCAGGTCCCAGGTTTGAAACCGAATAGAGAACCAAACTATGCTTCTTTTTCTTCTGTTCATTCATATTGAGAGATTTTTTTAAATGTAAATCTGTTGTTTTTTCTTTTCAGGTCCATGTAGACAGACCCGGGTTTTCCTGATACATTTCAAGCCTCAGTTTCCCCATATGACGGGGGCGGGAGGATGGAACTGGTTTTTCACTTTTTTCCAGGTTTTTTTTCCCAGCAGCCATGTCTAAACCCACCCCTGATGACCCCACAGGGGATGCAGTGAATCCAGGATCCTTAAGTATTCATTGGCCAGCCCCAGGCCTGGGGAGTTGCTGGGAACACATGGGACCTCACAGAACACTGAATGTGGCAGGAGGTTCACACACAGCCTCCTGAAGGGCCTGCCAAACCCTTTCCCATTCCTTCCCATCCCATCCTCCCCACCTTGGGGTAGCATCCCATCACTCACCATGCTGTGGCTTCTGTGCTCACCCATGTTCCTTCACAGTCCCGTACAATAGAACTCACAGAGCAGCAATAAATCCTCTGGTGCCTCTTCTGCTGTGTCCTGCAAGACTTGTGACTGGCAGGTTGGCCTGTTGTCTCTGATTGGCTAGTGAGTCTTGAATGACAACAGCACTCCCTTAAGGCTTATTGCGGCATTAAAGACACAGCACAGGGCCCGGGGGCTCTGGGGCCCTGGCCTTGACTCCAGACAGGGACCTTTTAGAGATCTGCAGAGACACGGATTTCAATATCTCTTACCCCTGTCTCCAGTAGGTGACCCAGCTCTCCTCCTGCACTTCACAGGTACATCTTCTAGCTCCAACTCTCCAAAATGTGCTTGCTTGCACAGACCATTGCACAATGTGGACCTGAATGATTCTCTTATTCAACAGATGAAGGGTGTCCAGCATATTAAGAGAGAGATTTTTAGGACACAAATGAAGATGTTTTTACCGGGTGGTGGTGGCAAACGCCGTTAATCCCAGCACTGGGAAGGCAGAGGCAGGCAGTTCTCTGTGAGTTCAAGGACAGCATGGTCTACAGAGTGATGGATTTTTCCCATGACCTTTTTTTTTATTTTTGGGTGTAGCGCAGCATAACATTCTGTAGACCAGGCAGTCTGCAAACTCAGGAAATCCAACTGCTTCTGATTCCTGAGGGCTGGGATTAAAGATGTACCAACACCAAACTGGTAATGGTGGATTTTATCCTCTCCAAAGATCTAATTTAAAGATATGTGTTCCTATTTTAAAACCTTGAATAAGAAAATGTCTGCTGGGCATTGGTGGCACACGCCTTTAATCCCACCACTTGAGAGGCAGAAGCAGGCAGATCCATGTGAGTTCAAGGATACCTGGTCTACAAAGCAAGTTGCAGGAATGGATCCACATGTACTAACATATCCTGTCTCAAAAAATCCAGAAAACTAACAAACAATCAAAAAATGTCCCACCTCGTTGAATTTTAGGTATTTCCTGAGGTAGTCAGTTTGACTACCTAGAATAGCCATCAACACAACCGAGACAGCTATTCTGGTTGGTTATTATTCATATGAAAAAGCAAACTGTCCTGTCCAGGTCTTTAATGAATTGTGCAGCAATGTTGATGGGGATTGTGCTGAATCTGTAGACTGCTGTTAGTAGGATGGACTTTTTACTGTGTTCATCCTACTGATCCTTGAGCATTGGAGATCTTTCCATCTCCTCATGTCTTCTTCAACTTCTTTCTTCAAATACTTAATGTTTTTATCACACAAGTGTCTCACTTGCTGGTTTAGAGTTACTTGTCTATAATTTATATTGTGTGAGGCTGTTGTGAAGGGTGTTGATTCATTTATTTCTTTCTCAGGCTGTTGCCATTTTTATATAGGAGGATTTTTTTTTTTTAAGTTACTCTTGTATTCAGCAAATGTGCTGAAATTGTTTATCACCTGTAATGCTTTTGCAGAATTTTTAGGGTCACTTATGCTGTGCCATAATTTGACCTATATGTAACAATACTTCTAATTCTTCCTTTCCAAATTATATTCCATTGATGTCATTCAGCTGTATTATTGGTCTATCAAGAACTTCAAGTACTATATTGAGTAGATTTAGAGTTCACAACATTGTCTTATTCCAGATTTTTTTGGAATTCCTTTGAGTTTCTCTCCATTTTACTCAATGTTGTCTGTACACTTGCTTTAAATGTCCTTTATTGTGTGTATGTATGTACCCTGTATCCATAATGTCTCCAAGACATTTTTTTTGGTTTTTCCAGATAGGATTTCTCTTTGTAGCTTTGAAGTCTATCCTGGCACTCGCTTTGTTGAGCAGTGTGGCCTCGAAATCCCAGAGGTCCGCCTGCCTCTGCCTCCCGAATGCTGGGATTAAAGGCATGCATCACCAAAGCCTGGTTCCTCTCCAAGAATTTTATGATGTTTGTTTTTGTCAATGGCTTTTTAGGCATGTAAAGGGATAATAAAACTAATGTGTTTTCTAAAAGTTTATTTTTATGGTGGATTACATTTACTAATTTTTTCATGTTGAACCATCACTGCCTCTTTGGGATGAAGCCTACTGGATCAGTTTGGATGTCAGAGTTTCTCTGTGGTTTTGGGGGCCTATCCTAGATGCACTCTGTTGACCAGTTTAGCCTTAAACACATAGAGATGCAACTGCCTCTGTCTCTGAAGTGCTGGGATTCATACCATGTGCCACCATTTCCTGGGTCTTTATAACTTTTATAACTCAAATATTTTGTAAGTAAAAAAGGAAATAATAGGACACAGAAAAGCTAGTACTGCTTAAGAATAATTGTTGATGACCTGGATTCTCCCTCTCTCTAGGTCCTGGGCAACCTAGGCCTGATCCTGTTCCCAACTCCTCTCCTCCCACCCTGGTGTTTTCTCATGACCCCCACCTGTCACTCCACACCAGCCCTCTCCGGGGCCTGTTGCTTCCTTGGGGATTTGTTCCTGGTCTAGTGGCCTCTCTAATCCTCGGATTCACTCCCTGCTCTGGCATTGCTCTTCTCTTCTCTTCTCTTCTCCAGATGAACTTCCCTTGAGATGCGTGCGATCTGTCTTTCACAGGTGCTTGCTCCTCACTGACAGTTCAAAGGTTGTCAAAGGTTTCATAGCTGTGTTGTGCATGGGATAAGTGACTGCATTAGGACTCTGCATGCAGAGACTATGTACAGCTTGGTCAAAGGCAGTTACATGACTCTGGTTTCAAAGGTCCCAACTGCTGAGCCTCATTCTTAACTGTTCCCTTTCCCTTTTTAAGGAAGTGCTTGCCACCTTTATTCTCCCTTTGCTTTTCTGCTCCCTATTGGTTACCACCTACCCCTCCCTTTATTCCTTTTCCCAATAAACTCCATGTGGATTTATTGTGTTTGGTGGATCATGTTATATCCCCCAAATGTGCAGCAAAAGACAACAACAATAATATCTTTAGATTAACTGTGAGTAGTATTGAGCTAGAACCAAAGCTCACGTTAAGAGCACTTCTTGTTCTATCAAAGTACTTGAGTTATAATTCTATCCCCAATGCTGGTGGCTGTCACTCACCTGTAACTACAGCTCCTACAGAAGACAATTTTTCCTGATCTCCATGGGTACTTACATAAGTTAGTACATTCATGGACATAATTTAAAATAACTCACACACACACACACACACACACACACACACACACACACACACACACATAATATATATATATATATATATATATATATATATATATATATACTTTTTGAGACAGGTTTTCTTTTTGTAGCCCTGGCTATCTTTCAGCTCAGAGACCCATCTGCCTCTGTATCCATAGTGCTGTGAATAAAGACTTGATCCACCACTGCCTGCCTAAATTCATTTTTAAGTTTATTTGATTTCCTGTTGCTTAATAGAAATCCCCAAATTAAGTAACTAATGTGAAGCTCCTCAGTGCAATGGTTAAGTATCTTTGGCTAGACTTGAGTTCACTGCTACATTTCCTCTGGGACACCTAGATTACAAACTTGGTCATCAATTTGGTCTGGTAACTCAAGATTAAACTGCTTGTAACTCCCTGGAGTTAGGACTAAGGAAGCTAAAGCAGGGAGACAGACAGAGTTTGAGGCTAGTCTGGGCAACACAGTAAGATTGTTTCTAAAAAACCCAGCAAAATGAGAGGCACAGTGTCAAACACTTATCACCAGAAGTTAGGAGGTAGAGGCTGAATAATGAAGCCTGCAACGTCCTCTTGTGCCATGTCGAGAGCTCAAGATGAGTGTGCACTACATTAATTCTTCTGTAAAGTAGAAAGGACTCCACAAACATACACAAAAGATGCACACCAAAACCGAACTAATAAAAACTGTATCATCTTTGATATCTACCCTTACTCACTAGAGCTTAGCAAGCAATAACCTAAAAGACTTTCAAAATATTTCAATATGGGGAATATTTTCAGGCTGACTAAAGAATTTGCAAGGGCAGCTATGAACAGCATCAAACATGAATGTAAGATAATTGAACACTAATGTACAGAGAAAATCTCTAAAATTTTGTGAAGGAATCAATCCCTAGCCCTAACATGTATGTAACAATTATCATCCTTTCACTACAAATTTACTTTAAAATTGTGTAGTGAGGTACCTCTCACAATGATCCAGCAATCCCAGCCACCCCAGAGGCATAGACAGTAAAATAAGCTACAGTATACCCAGGAGCTCCAGACCATCCATGACATCATCACAAGAACTAAAAAAAATATTAAAAACTAGGGTAGCTGTTTGGATGTCAATCAGGCAAAGAGATGAACCCCCACATCCTCCCTTTACTCACAATTGCATTGACAAAGGCAGATAGATGAGAGAATCACGTTGCACTGAAAGTTCCCATAGAGATGGCTGCACTCCATCTTGGCTCAAGGGTGGGGATTTCACAACTGTCCTTAGAAAATCATAAAACATAAAGTTCAAAGGTGTGGCTACAGTAGGATGTTCCATCATGGCGTTGGCTGTCTTATTCTAAATAAAAACAGACCTGGTCTGAGATGTGCTGATTCCTGTCCCTCAAGAACAGGTAGCTAGAAGTTGAACCTAAGGTGTGGTTACCAAACCCTTGGATAATTCAGGAAGAAAAGTGTGTTTGCTCTGTGTAAAGTATACCTTGTTTACCTTTTGGTTAAGGTATGAGAGAGTGGTGAGAAATAAAATCTTGTGGTGTTCAGTATTAACTGAAACTGCCCTCCTGATTTTATTTTGTGTCTAGCTTGCCTTCCTTTAGTCCAAACTCCCACTCTCAGGAACAAACCTCGGGATGCTTGGCTGGCTCCCACTACAGCCCCGAAAGGTCAGCTTCTCACATTGCACCACAAGCATGTGAACTTCAAAAATCCACTTTATAGCTTAGGTTCCAAAGCTTACATCTAGTAAAGTCTACTTGACTAATTACAGGCTGATAAACTATTGCATCCAGAATAAAGAAAAATGGGATAGCTCTTCCAGAGGTGGAAATAATCCCAGGGCAAGCACCAAAGTGCCTGTAAAATAGGAAGGAACATTATTTCCAAAATAACAGCAGCAGCTGCTGTGGTGGAAGCTTGTGCATACACTGTATTATGCAAGACATAGTCAGCTGGATCTCCTGTTGTTAACAGTGAGACTGATGAGAGCTGAACCCCATCATTGGAAATAGGGGCTCATTATGAGATCAAGTGTTGTGCCAGGTTCATAGAGCCCCGGAGAGACCACCCCGAATACCTGACAGATACAATGCAAATGCCACCACCGGTGCAATCGCAGATATTTCTTTTAATTGAAGGTACCTTGGACTTGTACATGTGTAAGTAGCAGAAGCCTTGAGAAATAACTGAGAAGGGTTTTTATAGGGAACAACAGTAAAGCTGAAAGTCACAAATTACAAAGTCTCCATGGTTACCTAAGGTCATACAAAATCCAGAATAAGACAACAACCATATATTTCAAGAAAGATACATTTGAGTAATATAAGACAGGGGATGGGGTTGCAGGTTTACAGAGTCACAGGTTCTGTCAGTTATCTCATGGACTGAGGGACCTTTACAACCAGCAATT
The DNA here is from genome assembly GCF_003668045.3 of Cricetulus griseus. Classification (NCBI taxonomy): domain Eukaryota; kingdom Metazoa; phylum Chordata; class Mammalia; order Rodentia; family Cricetidae; genus Cricetulus; species Cricetulus griseus. The sequence continues at coordinate 3,948,454 of NW_023276808.1, forward strand.
AGCAGACAAAGGAATGTTGACATGGGAGGTAGCAGTCACTTCTCTTTCTCTGAGAGTTGGGCTCAGGTGACAGCCAAGGCATTCCTAACTGAGTAGACATTAGAATTTCCTTCTTTGAGACCCAAGTTTTAAAAAAATTATTAATTTAAATTTTTGGTCCTTCACAAGGAGGACTTTGATAAAGTGCCTCAAAGCAGTGGCTGGGAGTGTCTTCTAGAAAGAACTGGTAGAAAGAAATTGGAAATGGGAGGTGCCTCCAGAGGGGTTTGTTTTTAGGGCAGTAGAGATTGGGTGGCTGGTCCAAGGAAGTTGTAAAATTAACCAGAAACAACAACAAAAGGGAAACACCTCTCTTGCCACTTGAGGGCCGGACTCCTCCTGATTGGATGCAATGAAGAGGGCAAGGAGCTCAGGGAGGAACAGGAAGTCTGTGCTGGGTCTGTGGGGGAGGCCCCTTATTTCCTCATCTCATTTCAATGCAGCAGGATAGATGGCTCTGGGTGTGGTGAGGGGAAATAAAAATAGGATTATGGGCAGCTGTACCTGGACGTACTTGGGATCTACTGCCTATGTGTGACATTCTTTTGCTGAGCATGGGGGTTACACGGGATCACAGGTTCTCAGCTTAGTTCTTGGCATGGGGCAGATTGTCAGACATTTGGATGTTTTCATGAGCACTGATAGTGCTGGCAGCTTTACCCATCCTAGATATGTGTTCCAGGTGCCATCACTTAGCAACACCACCTGGACTCTGCCAGGGTGGATGCTGGGACCTGTAGTTCAGAGCTTCACTCTCTGCGAATGCATCTTGGGATTGGTTAGTTATGGCTCTGGCCATGGATTGGCAGCTTAATGAACCAGCCACTTTCAGGGGGCCTGTGTCCTGCAAGGTGTGAGGTGCCAGGCACCCAGTTCCCACCCCAGGCTTCTCCATGCTCATGATCTGCTTGATCTGCTTGGTCCCACCTGCCCTTGTGTCCTGCTTCTGCCACAGTGACAGGGATGATGAGCAGGTTCTGAAAATTGCTGTAGAAAACCTAAGGAGCATAGGAGAAAAATAAGGACACACAAGATGTTTAATTTATATCTTTGAGAGATAACTAAAACATGTTTGTTACAGTGGTCTTTTGTTTGCTTTTCAAGACAGGGTTACTCTGTGAATCCCAAGATGTCCTGGAGAATATTTTGTAGACCAGCTGGCCTAAACCATAGGGAACTGCCCATTTCTCCTGAGTGCTGGATCTAAAGGCCTGTGCCACCACAGTTAGTCAGTATCCTCAATAACTCAAATATTTTGTAAGTAACAAAGGAAACAATATCACACAGAAAATGTATTACTGCCTTATAATAATTGTTGATATACTGGATTCTCCCTCTCCCCAGGTCCTGGGCAATCTGGCCTTGTTCCTTCTCCTGACTCCTCTCCTTCTCCCTCCCCAGTGGTTTCTCCCAAGCACCTGCCTGTCACTCCACACCAGCTCTCTCCAGGGCCTGTGCCTTCTTCTGAGGGAACCTTTCCTGGTCTAGGGGCCTCTCTAATCCTGAGGTTCCTTCCTTGCCCTGGTATCAACCTTCTCTGCTGTTTTCCAGGTGACCTTCCCTTGCCCCAGGATCTGACTTTGACAGGTGATAGCTCCTTGCTGACAACTCAAAGGCCATCAGTGGTTGCATGGCTACATCGTCCATGCATTAAGTGACTGCATAAGGACTCTGCATGCAGACGCCACCTTGAGCAGTGGCAATGGCCCCTCTGTGAATCCAGTTTCAAGGGCCCCAACTTCTGAGCCTTGTTCTAAACCACTAACTTTCCCTTCATAAGCAAGCACCTCTCCCCAGTTCTCTTTCTGTCTCCATGTCTGCTCCTGATTGGTTAACACCTACACATCCCTTTGTTCCCTTTCCCAATAAACTCCATGTGGGTTGTTGAGTTTGGTGGACTGCGTTTCATTGCCCAAAATGCGGCAAACAACATCAACAACAACAATAATAATAACAAACTGAAGAATAGCTGTTAATAGTGCTTCTGTTGGACTAGCAAGGTACTTCACTCAAGAGTGCTTGTTTTCCTTCCAGAGGACTGGAGTTCTATTTCTATCTGCCAACCTTGGTGGCTCTCATCCACCTGTAACTACAGCTCCTACAGGTGACAATGTCTCCTGATCTCTATGGGTACTTGCATAAATACATAAATACACATAATTTACAATAACAAAAAATGAATGTGTGTGTGTGTGTGTGTGTGTGTGTGTGTATGTGTGTGTGTTTACTCTGAGACAGGCTTAATGATTAAGTGCCTTTGGCTAGACTGGAGGTCACTGCCACACTTCTCTGTGACACCTAATTTAAAACCTTTGCCATCAGTGGGGTCCATGGTACCTCAAGATTGAGCTGCTTGTAACTTCAGGTCTCAGGATGCTAATGTAGTGAGACAGCAAGAGTTTGAATCCAGGCTGGGCAACATAGTAAGACTCAAAAAAGCTAAAAAGTGGAAGACACAGTTGCACAAACTTGTCTCCTAGCACTTAGGAGGTAGAAGCAAGATAATCAAGCCAGCAATGTCCTCTTGTACTATATAGAGAGCTCAAGATGAGTATGTACTACATGAAATCTTATGGAGGGAAGGAATGAGACACAGACATACACAAAAACTACACACCAAAACAGAACAAATCAAAACCTGATCATCTTTGTTATCCACAGTTAGTCACCAGAGGTTAACAAGCAATAACCTAAAATAATTTAAAAACATTTCAATTTGGGGAATATTATTAGTCTGACAAAAGAAGTTGCTGGGGCACCTTTGAACAGCAAGGAAGCCATAGGTAAGATATATGTACACTAATATGGAGGGAAAAATCTCTAAAATGTTGGGAAAAATATCAATCACTAACCGTTACAAGTATCTAAGAAGTGTCATCCTTTCTCTACAAGTTCACTTTAAAATTGGGTAACCAGGTACCTGTAAAGATGATCCAGCAATCTCAGCATCCCCAGAGGCAGAGACAGTAATGTAGGCTGTTTTACACCCAGAAGTTGCAGACCAGTTATGACTTCATCATCACAAACACTCAGGTAAGCAGGTAGGATGTCAGTTGGGCAAAGAGTTGAACCCTCACATCCTCCCTTTACTCAAAATTGACTTTTGAAAAAGGCATATAAATGAGAGAATCTTGTGGCACTGTTGATGCCCATAAAGATGGCTTGACTCCACCTTGGCTTGAGGGCAGAGAGTTCAAAACTGTCCTCAGATAATGGACATAAAACCTATAGGTTAAAGGTGTGGCTACAGTAGGAAGCTGGATCTTGGACTCAGCTGTCTAATTGTAAATAACAACAGACCTGGTCTCAGGTGTGTTTACTCCTGACCCTCAAGGCCTGATAATGAAGACTTGAAGCTAAGGTGTGGTTACCTAATCCTTATAGAATTGAGGAAGAAAAGTCTGTTTGCTCCATATACATGATACTATGTTCCCCTTTTGGTTAAGGTACATGAGGGTGGTGAGAAATAAATTTGTGGTGTTCAGTATTAACTGAATATGCCCTCCTGGTTTTGTTCTGTTTCTGTCTTGTCTTTATCACATTTAAGTAGCCTTTCTATATTCCATACTCCCCCTCTCAGGAATTAACCTCAGTCTGCTCTGCTGCCTCCTACTGCAGCCCCTCAAGGACAGTTTCCCACATTGCTCCACAGATATATGAACTTCATAAATGCACTTTATAGCTTAGGTTCCAGTGCTTAAATCCAGTGATGTCTACTTGGTTAATTATAGACTGAGAAGCTATTGCATCCAGAATAAAGAAAACTAGTGATTGCTCATCCTGGGGTGCATATGATCCCAAGTCAAGCACCAAAGTAGCTATAAAATAGGTGTGAACTTTATTCCCAATCTGACAGCAGCAGGTGCTGTGGAGGAAGAGGGTGCATACACTATCACTCGAGAGGTAGTCATCTGGGACTCCTATTGCTAACAGTGAGACAGGTGAGAGCTGAAAAACATCATTGAATTTAGTACCTAACTCCAAGATCACTGATGCCAAGGTCACTGAACACAGACTGACCATGCCAAGGACCTGAGAGATACCGCGCAAATGCAAAGGTTTCTTTAATTTCACAGGGCATTGGTGGAGCACGCCTTTAATCCCAGCACTTGGGAGGCAGAGCCAGGTGGATCTCTTTGAGTTGGAGACCAGCCTGGTCTACAAGAGGTAGTTCCAGGACAGCCTCCAAAGCAACAGAGAAACCTTGTCTCGAAAAACCAAAAAAAAAAAGTTTCTTTAATTCAAGCAAGCTTGGACTTCTGCACTTGCAAGTGGCAGAAGCCTTGATCAGCAACTGAGAGGGGTTTTTATAGGGCAAGAATGTAAGGCTGAAAGTCACAAATTACAAAGTCTCCATGGTTACTTAAGGTAATACACAGTAAAGAGTAAGGCAATAGCCATATACTTTAAGGAAGATGCATTTGAATAAGATAAGACAGGGTATGGGATTGCAGGGTTATAGAGCCACTGGGTCTGAGAATTTTCCCTTGGGCCAAGGAACATTTAAAATCAGCAATAAGCAGAGGAAGGAATGTTGACACAGGTGTTAGACAGTCACCTCTCTTTCTCTGAGAGCAGGGTCAGGTGCCAGCCATGGCATTTCCACTTGAGGAGTTATCGGAAGTTTCCTTTTTTAAAGATTTATTTATTTATTTATTTATTTATTATGTATACAGTGCATGGCAGATGAGGGCACCAGATCACAATATAGATGGTTATGAGCCACCCTGTATTTGCTGGGAATTGAACTCAGGAGTTCTGGAAGAACACTCAGGGCTCTTAACCTCTGAGTCAACTCTCCAGCCCTTTAAACTTTTATTAATTTTAATTTTTGGTCCTTCACAAGGAGGACTTTGATAAAGTGCTTCAGAGCAGTGTCTGGGAGTGAGTCTCGGAAAGAACAGAAGTAAAGTACTTGGAGAGAGAGGTGCCTACAAAAGGGGTTTGTTTTTTATGGCAGGAGAGATAGGGTGGCTAGTAGAAGGAAGCAGTAGAATCAATCATAATACAAGGGTACTAACTCTGCCTCATCTGGCCTCTGCCCTCTTGCACTCCCCATGCTGCAGCCTCAGGGATGGGTTACAGAAGTGGCTGTAGAAAACCAAGTGATCTCAAGAGCAAAACCTCCCTGTTGTGTATAAAAATCCCGATAACTGGAAGTAAAATTGGAAACCCATGGTTGTCGATGCAGTAATTCAATTACAAGGAATTAATAAATCCATGTTTCTTATGAGCAAATAATTGCTTATTGGCCCAGTGGGGAACAGAAAACCAGAAACCCTGGTGTGAATCCTGAGGTGCGGGCATTTAGTGCTCACTGGGGTGGATCGTCCAATGATGGGCATTTTAAGAGTGGAGCCTGGACTGAGGTGAATCCAGGGAAGGGCCTGCCCTTGGCACCTTGACATGCAGGCTTGGAAAAGTATGTTATATCAGTTAGGGGATGGATCCTAGAAAATGGAATTTTAAATAAAAATGGCTTAATGTTGGTATTTGTAATTTATAGATCTGGAGTTTCACAGAAGGAGGAACTCTCTACTTGGTGTATGAGGAATCTTCACACCACAGGGGTTATTTGCTAATACACATATTCTGGGTTTTTTAAAGTTTAAGGATTTCCCAGTCACCTGCCTATACTAAAGAGTGTAATTATACATTGTGTGCATCTGAAGTTGCAAACTTCATGTTGTGGCAAAGGTTTTTCTGTAATATTTAGTGATAAAGAAGTTTCAAACTGATGTAAGTAAATATATAGAGCAGTGTATATTGTGAGTTTTGGTAACTGTAGCTACTGTTTCTTTTGATAAAATTACCTTCAAAACTAAAATCCCCTCAACCATGAAGATGACCCAAGCAGGTTCCGTATTAAACTTGATTCACTTCTTGTATGTTTGAAAAGGAACCACACAGGATCTTTGAAAAGCAATCACACAACACAGTATGTTTGCAATGACTTTAGGTGCCTACCATTATTTTGTGAAATTTATTTGCATGTATTGGTGACTCACCAGGTCAAAGACTGTTGCTGTACAATACAATAAGCTTGTTCCTGAGAATGCCAGAGATAATCAAATCCTGAAAGTTGTCCTTAGGCCACTGTATGTGAGGTATACTATGTACACACACTCACAAATTACACACCCCTCTATCATACACAGACACAAATACACACACAATATACAAACATAAACCCCCTCACACATATACACAGACTTTGCAAAAAACCTCATAAATGTTAATACATACACATAGAGACAAACAAAAATATAAAGTACAATACAGCACACACAAGTAGAAATCTACAAATGTGCACAGAGAATCACATTCACACACATACACCCACAAACACACTTTCAAAATCCTAAAGAACAATATATATATATATATATATATATATATATATATATATATGTTTAATAAATTTACAAAAGACTGATTTTTTTCAATTTGTTGTGTATCACTTGTGTGATATAGCAGCATGTTCTGAACAATTCTGACCTCATAGACCTCTATTTTCCTGTGAGCATAAATGCACATTTTTGCCTGCTGGTGGTGGTACACGACTTTATTCCCAGCACTCAGGATGCAGAGGCAGGTGAATCTCTGTGATTTAGAGACCAGCCTGGTCTACAACAGCTAGTTCCAGGACAGGCTCCAAAGATACACAGAGAAACCCTGCCTTGAAAAAAATATGCATTTTCTAAGCATAAACTTGGAATACGTTGGTTCCTGAGGAGATGAATAAAATGTGTTTCCATTTAATATCAGTCTCATAGAAGAACCATTTTGAGTCTCTAGCAGTACCACATTAAGTTGCAACTGTTGGGGACATTGACAGACTCATTAGTTATAAGAAATAAAAGAGTTTAATATTTTGATGTAATGAAAATAGGCCTTGTTTTGATGTTTTTGGCACTCTCTCCTTATATAGACCTCATGCCCTGACCTTGAACTAACAGACATAACCTCCTGCCTCAGACTCCTAAGTGATGGGATTTAAGGCTTACTTCAGAATGTCTGGCCTTTCGTGAGGTTCTTAGAATCAGTCTCAAAAAGTATCCTTGGCGGGCATGGAACTGATGAGTAGAGCAGGCTGGCTGCAAGCTCAGAGGTCCCTTTGCATCTGACTCAAGATTCCTGGGGTTAAATTATATACTGACTCACCTGGCTGAGATATTCTTTTTTTGACCACTTAATGTGAATGTTGTTTGTGTTTTCAAAAATGATAATAACACATGTTGGCTAAACATTTTGGGCCATTCCTTATTTTGTGAATTGGTCTTTAGGAGGCCAAGGTGGCTTGATGCTATTACCCCTAATCACCTGCTGTCCAGCTTATGAATTATATATGTTTAATCTGTATATATTGTTCATTTTTACATACTGCATAGGTTTTTGATTTATAGTTGAAGAATTTTCTGGTTTTTCATTCAGACTTGTGTGAATTATGTTCGGTTTTTGTTCCTTTGTCCCCTGTCTAATGAATTAATTTAAATAATCATTATTACTCATCTTTCCTTTCAGAAAGCTTATTTGGTTTTAGAATTATGAGTTTTTGCATATCATAAATTCCCCATTATTCTAGACAATTTTGATCTCAGAGTAACAAGCCATGCTGGGCTCATGCCAGGCATGTTCTACCACTGAGCTGCTACCTTTCTTAGAAATGCTTGTTTGATATGTGACAACATTTGTCTTTGGTATGACTTCAGTAAACAGACCAAGACCTTTGCTTAATAAATTTTTTTTATTAGTTTTTCTTCATCTGGGGTGTCTGCATAGGATAATTGTCCTGTGAGATGACTTTGTACTTTTAATATGTGTTTTGTTTCATGTATTCTGTCTTTGAATGAAAACTAAAGCCCTTCTTGTGGATATGGTTGAAACTTTGTATAAGAAAGTTTATTTTTTGTCACAAATTCTATAAATTTTTTAGCTAAATTACAGTTGCCTTGCTATAAAATTTAAATTAATGAATTAATGGGTACATTTGAGCTCTCTTTGCTGGGTAGCTGTCCTGGATTTCATCAATGTAGACCAGATTGCTCTTAAACTTTGGGTAATCTTGATACATTCCAGGAGATGGATTAAAGGTGTGAACTCAGTATAACATATTTTATATTCCAGTTATTTTTATCTGCTAATATATGTCTAAATTATTGATTGTGTAATGCAGAAAATGTAAAAATCAGCTAACAACTGTAGTTCTTTCTTACAAGTCACAATAATTGGTATGGATGTTTCCTTTCTCCAGTTTGAAATTAGGAATTTTGAGTCCAGATTACTTAAATTCATGTTTCATTTTCAGTCCTATGGAAGTATGGATAGATTATGTGTATTTAAGTGAAGCAAGTATTTCCTTTTAGTAACAGTAACAACATACTGGGAAGGTCCAGACAAATAGAAATTAAGAAACAAGGTTTCCCTGCAGTCACAGAGTAAGTTCTTTGTTTGGTTTTTCTAGACAGGGTTTCTCTGTGGCTTTGGAGGCTGTACAGGAACTAGCTCTTGTAGACCAGGATGATCTCGAACTCACAGAGATCTGCCTACCTCTGCCTCCTGAGTGCTGGGATTAAAGGCATGTGCCACCAATGCCCAGCACAATAGTATGTTCTTTTAGGCCACTGAGAATATGTTGTGATCTTATGGGGACACTCTGTGACTTATTTTTTTCACAGCAATAGACCTGCTTTGCCATCTGACATGGAAACAGTTTGGTGATTGCAATGAATGTAAGGGCACAAATTTAAAATGAGATGAGCAAGAGATTAAGCATAGCTAGAATCCAAGCGTTCCCTTGTCTCTAATTCAGCCAAGTGAAACATAAATATTTAAATATGAGCTATTGAGTCCATTTGTTATTTCTTTTCTTTATATGATAAGACGGCAGACCACTTTGCTTTGGTTAACCAAATATGATCATGCCAGGCAAAACCAATTCTCCCTTTGCCAATAGTCATTAGATTCCTGTAGTACTTTTTCATGGAAGAAGGTTTCATTAGGTCCTTCCACCAACTTGCTCTGTTATTATGTCTACCAGCAATGTGTTCTGCCTCACTGGAAATCTTCTTTCAGGGCTTAGGGTGTGTCTACCCTGCCATCTGTGCCTTTCCCTCCAAAGTTTCAGGTTCAGCCTGATTTTCCACCACTTAGGTTACTGGATGGAGCCATTATTCTCTTCCCTGACAACTTTAGTGCTTTGTTAGGTGGTGCCTGTATATTGGTTCAGAGGTGTGTGAACATCTGTGAGTAATTCATGAATTCTGTCATTGAATTGTGATTATACGCCTGTGACTCATGGCCACCACCTCCTCAGCTACAGCATTTAGCCTGCCCTACACACTTGCAGGATCATTCCTTTACTCAATAAAAAATAGGTATTTGTTGGAGAAAAATTGCACAGATAAGATTAAAAAAATCTACTGAGGCATTCCTGCTCAAAAAGATGCTGTCTCTGCCCTTCCCATGCTCTCTGGAACCCAAGATAGAAGGAGCCAGCTCCTCCTCTCTGTTAGGATGGGTCATGCCTGCATTTGAAACCAAGCCCAAAGGGTGTGGCCACCACTTAATGTTCACTGACAAGGCAAGAAGCCATTTTACTATCCCTTGAGGAGTATTAGAGTGGGAGCCTGGCCCAAGCCCACTCTTACATGGTGCTTACTGAGACTTAACCACATCTACAAAGGAATCTGGTTATCTGCTTTCCTTTTACCCAGTTTATGAAAAATGGTGTATTAAGAAATAGTGTTTTTATGTATTGTACATATCCAGGAGCTGTCTACAAACACTACTTCCAATTCACTGTGTAATGACAATCGATTTTATAAGTATAGTCATAGAGCATACACCCCTAGCCAACATTGTTTCCAGTTAGTCATCATAAGGACAGCGCCAAAAGGCAGAGCAGGGATTCCCATTTTGTACTCCAAAATGTGCTTTACAGGGACAATCAATAGTGATTATCTTTTTTCCTTTTGCATGAGCAGGACCCCAGTGCCCCTGTGAAGAGAGAGCTGGGCCCAAGGTCTTGCATCTAGGAAATTTGCCAATTTCTCAAATGCCTAACAGCAGCAATGTGGTCAAACTAGACAAGAGAGCAAATCATACACTCTCCTACTCTAGCCCACCCTTTTTCTAAGATCCTCCAGCAATCTGGATGCATCCTCATAATGGCAATAGGGAAGCAAATACTTTGGAGTAAATGTCTTAAGTGAAGCAAATAGAAATAGAGAGATGCAAACAAGAAGCACAAATCCTGGAGTATTTGCATCTCCAGCATCAATAGATGGGCGTGGGAGTTGATGCTCCGTGTGTGATGTTGAATATTATTTGTAATGTTTGTTTATTCTTTGAAACATTTGTCTTGATGATGAAAGGATGTGATTCATTCCTATATGTTGTGTTTCTTTAACTTGGTGAAGCTGTATTACATTCTCTTTCTAGAACACCTCTTTCCTCTAATAGCTTAATGGTCAATTGCCAGGAAAAAGAAAGGATAGGTGGGGCTGGCAGACAGAGAGACTGATGGGAACTCTGAGAAAAAAAAAGAGATCTAGCAGTGAGAGTAGGAGGGGGGAAAATGAGGACAGCCACACAGCCAGGCACAGAATAAGGGAAAAAAAGAAATAGAGAAAGGTAAAAACCAGAGGCAAAAGGTAGATTGGATAATTAAGAAAAGCTGGCTAGAAATAAGCCAAGCTAAAGCAAGGCATTCCTAAGAAAGAATAAACCCTTGGCAGTCCCACCAGCAGTGGAGGAGTGTTCCTCTTTCTCTGCATCCTCTCCAGCATAAATTGTCATTGGTATTTTTGATTTTAGCCATTCTGACAGTAGTAAGATGGTATCTCAGAGTTGTTTTGATATGCATTTCCCTGATGGCTAAGGATGTTGAACACTTTATTTGTGTCTTTCAACCATTTTAGATTCCTCTATTGAGAACTGTCTATTTAGTTCTGTACCCCACTTTTTATTTGGATTGCTTGGTGTTTTGGTGACTACCTTCTTGAGTTCTTTCTATATTTTAGAAATCAGTCCTCTGTCAGTTATGGGGTTGGTGAATATCTTTTCCCAGTCTGGGGACTGCCAGTTTGTCTTGAGGACTGTTTCCTTTGCCTTACAGAAGCTTCTCAATTTCAGGAGGTCCCAATTATTAATTGTTGATGACAATGTCTGTGCTAATGTTTGAGTGTTCAGAAAGTGGTCTCCTGTACCAATTCTTTCAAGGATATTTGTCACTTTGTCTTCTAATAGGTTCACTGTGGCTAGATTTATTTTGAGGTATTTGATCCATTTG
>NW_023276808.1:3961223-3981223 GCF_003668045.3 Cricetulus griseus
CTTCTAGCCTGTGTTCATATTGTGGTGTCTACAAATCTTAAATTATAATTCTCATGTTCTAAGTCTCCCCTTCTTATTGTGGCCAAGGAGGCCAGTAGATGGTGTCAGAACCTCTGATACTGGAGTTACAGGTAGTGGTAAGCTTCTGTATGTACTGGGAATGGAAGCTTGGATACTCTGAAAGAATCTTCAGTGCTCTTGACTGCTAAGTCATTTCCCACCCTAACTTTTCACTTCTTGATTATGTTTACTGACCAAGACAGCCTAGTCAGGCTCATACAACTGATATCGTTTAAAAATTAGAATTCTCCATTTGAGAGAATGAGTCTTATGCAGTGATGAGCGCCCTAAGATTTTATTCAATAAAACATGGTCAGCCAATTATCAATGTTTGTAAACCAAGAAAAACGGATACAGCCAATTTGTATTCATGTATTTCAGCACACATAGTCACACATACTTAAAACAGAAATTTGTAAGGGGGTTGAAAAGGGAACAACTGAAGAGATAAAAGTGGAAAGTGATAAATTATCTTCCAATAATCAACTTATAGAAATAAATTTTAAGTTATAATAGGTGCTATAGAAATGGCTCAGCAATTAATGGCAATTGGGGTGGTTATAGAGTAGCTATGTTCCCTTTCCAGAACTACTAACTAGCTAACTATTTGCTAACTATTTGCTGCATCTTCTGTCCCAAGCATTTCCTGCCTTACTCTGGCCTGTGTAGGTACTCTATACAAATACATGCAGGATAAACACCCATATAATTATTTTTTAAAGACAGAAACAGTAAAAATTGGAATTCTCCAAAGCGATACTATAGCCATGAGAAAGACAGAAACCAGAGGTAGTTAAAATATAGTCCCTATGGTCTTGCATGGAAGCAGCTATGGCAATCTGCCTAGCCAGCTGCCTCAGAACCAAAAGCAGCTTTACTCTGAAGTTAATTGTAATATCATAACCATTCATCAAGAGTATAGAAAACAGTGTCATTAAGTTGCATTCCTTGAAGTTTTCTGTATTTGGGATCAGAAACCTTTATGACTGTGAGATTTGTGCCATTGTTGCAGTTATCTTTTAGATGGAACATCAAGTTTCAGATGTAGCATATGCTCCATAGCAGTGCATTTTCACTGTGTTATTTACCTGATTTTCTGGGAAGAACTTCTGGTATAATATGAACATGCCAAAGGCATTTCTTTACATAATTTTTATAATTTATAACTTTCTGAATGACTTTGAAGTAAAAATGTCCCTAAATGTCTTTGACTGTACACTGCAATCATGTTTAGAAATGGAATTTTATCTGTGCCTGCCTAGGAATAGGGAGAATACATAAATGTGTCTACACTCCCTGAATAAAATTCACATACTTCATTTTGCTTAGGAAAAGTGTTGTTTTAGGAATAACTCCCAGATTTCCCCCTGACTCCTTCAGGTAAGAAATCTTGCTCAATTCTTCTGCATAAGTTGTTCTGATGGCTATTCTTGGTACTCAAACTGACTACCTCATTGTTTAAATAAAACTCAAAGATTTGGGTACTCGTGTGGGGCTTTTTAATAGGATTTGAAAATAAAGACTCATATTTAACCTGGATCACTTGAGGTGATATCCACCTTCAGCTGCTTGATGGCTGCTGCACACCTCTAAAACCAGCACTCAGGAGGCAGAAATATTTGGATTTTCTGAGTTTCAGGCCAGTGTGGTCCACAAAATGAGTTCCATGCCTTCACAGAAAACAGCTGTCTTGAAAAATAACAAAAGAAAAAAGAAAAAAATCAAACAAAAAATAAGATCCAATTTTAGTCTGGCGGCAGCCTATATATATATAGGATATTGAATAAGGAAGTCTCTTTTTTCCTGTTTGCCCTAGCCCTGGCCAACAAGTCCATTTCTTTATCAGAATTAGAGCCACTTCCTGGAGATTCTAGTGTATATTGAGGACCAGCTGAGATATTCAAACTCATGAACAGAACAATTCCTGGATTCTTCAAGTTATTATAGGAATGCAACCATTTTTGGACTCTCGGGACCAACACCTAAGACATTCTGTCTTGAGCCCTACTAGGTTTTAACCCGGGAGGAATGGCAAACTCAGCGAGTTGGGTTTGAATATATAAGTTTTACTTCACACTTATATCAAAGAAATACACAAGAATAAGCAAACAATCCTAAGAACCATAGTCACCAGGCTCATAGAAGGGGAGTTCCTCTCCTATAGCAGCAGCAGGTTCAGACTCGGGCCCTTGTGATTTTCCAAATTCAGAGGATTAAGTCTTCGGAAGGTCCTAATTCAAGGAATGGTGTTTCAGACAGGGCAGCTTTCAGCTTAATGGACTGGTTGTTTCAGGTTAGCAGAGGAGAGCTCCAGGACCTAGAGTCATGGTACACTCTTAAAATTCCCAGTTCTGTGCTGGTCCCTTAAATAGCTTGCAACATCTTATTAATCACACCTTGCAACACATTCTCATTCAGCTTCAGTCTTAATCTCCCTTCTTCCAGCCCTTGCCTGTGTGGTTACAGGCATCTTATCATTCTAATATATCCATTTCCACATATGTGTAGCGATTCATTCTATCAGCCCTGTTGAGAAACATGAGTTGTGTTTTTTTTCAATTCCCCAGTAAGGTGTGCTGGGTAACAATAGTGCTTCTAAACACATTTTTCCTTGCTCAATTATAATCTAAGTATTCAACTCTCAATGAGGACTACTCTATATAACTATTCAGTTGTCAATAATTTTCTCTGTATTTCAGGAATATCACTCCTAAAGCAATGGAGCCATTATCCATCTTTCTGAAGGGAGAAAGTCTCATTATCTTGCTTTTAATCTACTTCCTCATTTTATTTTCTGGTTGATTGAGGTCCCTATTGCAACTAGATAAAAAGTAAGTTCAGTTCACCTGACCTCAGTGTGAAGCCACATAACAAACCTCTCCTATGGTTTCCTGAAATCTCTCTTTAGTTGTTAATATTTTGGCTACTCTTTCACCAGTGGGACAGAAATCCACTCAACTGCACATGGTGTATACGAAGGTAGCAGTGTCTGTTCTTGGAGCCTGGGGCAATTGGTATTGATATGCTTATCTCCACTGATGTAGAAAAGGTCTTTTTCTGGAATGGCAGGCAGGATGTGTCTTACAGCAAGTGTAAGCCTATGGCAGAGCCCTTGTCACTCAGGCCTCACTAGGCAATCAGGTCCTCCACGTTATCTGCCAGTCAGAATTTGTGCTAGGTCCTTCCTGCTGCAATCTTCAGGCATTGCTTTGCAGAGAAACTGTTCTGCTGGTCTTTTGTGCTGTGCTATGAGCATTGCCGCAGTGAGCTGAGCACAGAATCTGGTGTGTTCCACTGCCCTGCTGTGGACGCTACCTATTCCAGACTGATATCCCTGCGGGCCTGTTATGGGATTCAGGGATGAACAGCCTTGGGCCCTTCCCTGATTGAGGAAGTGTGGATTTGGACACTCCTAGGTACCCAAAGGTGATAATGACCAGGCATAGAAGAATCTTGCCATTCTTTGGAGGGCATCTCAGCCCATCTGAAAACTGGAATTTCTGGTTTATTCCATCATTCTCCTAAGCCACTTTCCAACAGTCAAAATAACCACACAAGTGCCTCTCCTATCTCCTCTGGTGTTCCCACTTAAATCAACATGTAGAGCTACAAAGTCTTTTTGCATGTAGAAAGACTTCTCAGTCCATGTACAGGCCTATTCCAGACTTAGACCTATTGTAATTCAAACTGGGAGACACTCTCCACAAAGGCCATGACATTCAGTTGTAATTGAGCTATCATCTAAAGACAATGGAAACTCAGGCTCCTGAATAGTGTAGCCTAAGGTTTGGACCCCGAAAAACTTTCTAATAAAATAATTTTTGGCACCCAACAGACATTGTAATGAAAATAATTCTACAGTTTGGGCTCACTTCATGAGGAACTGTATTAAAAGGTTACAGCATTAGGAAGGTTGAGAGCAAATTTTTTAGGTCAATGTCTCCTATAGCTCAGGCTTTCATCACACAATATAATTTGGAATTTCTTTAAACACTTAACCCTATATCTGCTACTCATTGCTGGAAATACAGTCCTGCCAATCCTTCCTTAGCTGGGCCTTGACTGGTCTGAAGGAAGGAAACAACAGGTCAGTGAATGAATATCCTCCAGCTTCTCCAGATTTTATGGTGCATTTACAAATGAAGGGGGACCTGTGTTAGAATTGAGTTCACTGACCAACTGAAAAGCAGGTTTAGTCACAACAGAGAAAGCCATGGGCAGGAAAGAGGTCAAATTCATTTTTGCTGTGACAGTAGTTGTTTTTAAAAGCAAGCAGTCAGGTAATTGATTTTAGAGGATCAATATAAGTTCTGCCCAGCCATTTTTTGGGTCCATAGACCAGGCAATCAAAATGTTGTGTAAAGAATTCAACTTACAGGCTGTAGAGATGGCTCAGAGTTTAAGAGCTCTCACTACTCTTCCAGAGTTCCTGAGTTCAATTTCCAGCAACTACTTGTAGGCTCACAAACATCTACAATGAGATCTGGTTCCCTCTTCTGGCCTGCAGACATATGTTCAGGCAGAACACTGTATGCATTGTAAATAAACAAATCTTTAAAATAAAGAAGTAAGGCAGAGGCAGGCCGATCTCTGTGAGTTTGAGACCAGCCTATTCTACATGTGCTAGTTCCAGGACAGCCACAACAGCCAAAGAGAAACCCTGTCTCAACACACACACACACACACACACACACACACACACACACACACACACCACACCACACGCACGCACGCATGCACGCACGCACGCGCGCACACACACACAAAGTTGTAATTTTAATGAAAGGAACTGAACTTATCATTAAACCAAATTACTGGAGTTACAGTAGTTCAAGCAAAATAGAAGAACTACATAAAATGGTGTGGAGCTTCCTAACAAGATTGTGTTTTTCAGCTTTAAGATGTATGTCCTGAAGATGTCATGTGACTAGTACTAGGTAAGCTTTAAAACAAATCCGTCTCTGGAGCTCATGTCCATAAAGAATGTTTTAACTTTCTAAGAGATATTATGTACATTATTCGCAGTATATCTTTTCTGCCTCCAAGCCCCTCTCCCCACAGAGACTTTATTTTGTTCACATAATTGGCCTTTTTCCTAATTTCCCTCAGCTCTCAACTTGACATAGCCGAGAAACAACAAGGGAATATCAATTGAGGGTATACCTAGATCAGAATATCTGAGTGCTGTTTCTGAGACAGGTTGTGTTGATTATGATTGCTATTAGAAGTCTCTTAATTGAGTTGGCCATATCTCTAAACATGTAGGCCTGGGCTGGATGAGAGGGAGAGCTTAGCACTGGACAGTAAGAAAGCAAGAGATATAGCTAGGAAGCACTGTTTCCTCCTTTTTTACCTTTATTATCTTCAGTTTCTAGCCTAAGTTCCCATAAGGATGGAAAGTGACATAGGGATATCAACCAAATAAACTTGTTCACTACCTGAGTTGTTTTTGTTGAGAGACTTTAATCAGAGCAACAGAGAAGACAGTTAGAACAAAATGTGGGGCATCAAATGTGATTTTATTGTTGTTGGTTTGTGATCTAGCCCAGGCATGCCACTGATTCATGGCAGCATTCTTCTCAGCTCCTGACTGATGGGTTTATGCTTCATGTAGTACTACCAATCAATCATAAAAGGTAGTGTTAGGCTAGAATAGCTATGTTTACTGCTTCTTGTAGAGTTAGAATTGAAAGTGTTTCAGAAAATGAGAGCTGTAAAACAGATTCTACAGAGACTTAGGTCATTAGTGTACCTTACTGTGCCATTCACAGAAGGGGGGGTGATAATATGTGGTATGTAAAAATATCCAACAAGTGTGGAGTAAACGTGTTTGCCAGGATTACAAAAAGAGCTTACATAGCTTATGCAACACCATATGAGCTACTGTGAATCATAGAATTTAAGAGATGTATCCCTGAAAATGGAATTTTAAATACAAATTGTTTAATATTGGTATTTGTAATTTGCAGCTCTGGAGTTTCACAGAAGGAGGCATTGTCTACTGGTATCATGAGGAATCTTCACACTAGAGGGATTATTTGGTAATACATATATTCCCTTTTTTTAATTTAAGTTTTTCCCAGTAACCTGCCTACATTAATGAGTGGTATTATAAGTTGTATGCATCTTAACTTGCTAAGTATATGCTGGTTATGAAGGCAGGGCATTGCCCACCACCCACAAATCCCCTTTAATCTTGCCCAAATATCACAGGATGCACACACCACAAGAATGATCCACACCCTACCCCTGGTTCCATACCTATTCTAAAACTTTGGAAGAAAATGTGCTCTCTACCAGAGGCTAGGTTTGATCTATGGAGCACGCATAAGTCACTGCACACCACACAATAATACTCATTAAATCCAGCCCAGCAACCTTAAAATGCACTCACTACCCTGGACCCTACAATAGTTATCCCAGACTGCAGCATCTGTATTGGAGGCCAGAGTGTTCTTCAGGAGAAAAGTGCAGACATTGCCCACCACCCAGTAAAGTCCTTTTATCCTGTCCAATAGCCTCAGACTGCACTCTGACCTTGAGACCCATATCTCAACCTACTATTTGTAGAAATGTTTCGCTAATTCAGAGACCAAGCAGTTTCAAGGAACCACAAGTACTACAGTCTCTAAAGAACACCCAGCAGCACCATACATTATATTCTTCTCTTGGCTGCAAAGTAGGCCCCACAGCTCTAGAAGCATTACAGGAGGTGAGGCTGCCTAGGAACACCATGGAAGATACTGTTCCCAAGTCACTAAACACATTTAAAATCTCCAACAAAATCCCACATATGCCCACAGTGCCCCACCCTCAAACCCTGACTCTATATCCTCATGGACTAATTTGGAAGGCTTCTGCTATACAATAGACCAGGCCAGAATTAGGAATCTCCAGTTTAAATCTTTGGAAGTATTCAGCCTTACTGGAACACAGGGAAAATATACAATTCCTAGCAATGGCAGCTACACTGAAGGCAATGCTGGTATTAGGGAAACAGGAGGTCAGGCCAGATATAGGGTTCCCAGTCTGCACTCTCTCCTCTCTTCTCCATATCCTGGTCTAAAACTTTTGAAGAGGACTTTGGCTTTAGCAAATGACTTGCCAAATCTAAGGTACCTTATTGCCAAATAAGCCTAGAGGGGACACCTTATTAAACCAGAACTCCTGTGCACTTATGTCAGAAGAACTGAGAGGAATGAGAAACCAAGGAAAACATCATCCATCTCGCAAAGAAAAGTGCAGGAATCAGCACCTAGAACTAATATCACCCCAAATCTACCTGGAAATGTCCAGGATGTGAACACAATTAAAAATAATAAATGGAATATGAAATCATTAGAGCCTAGTTATTCTATAACAGTAAGACCTGAACAATCCAACACAACTGGAGCACAAGAAAATGACATTACGGTTTACTTTAAGATTGCAAAGTCCCTTAAAGATATGAAGAAATCCCATGGAAAAAATCAGGAAAAGACAAAAAAATTGTCTGTTTGTTTGTAGTAGTGGGATAGATTGGATGTAAGTAATACGTAAAAACTAATCAGAATCCATACATTAAAGATGTGCAAGTATACATCAACTATTCCAAGTAACATGGCTTTAACTAGAGTTGATATATTCGGGAAATCCCAACCTACTGCTATCAGAGATTTTTTTTGCATACCACTCCAAAATCCCATGTTACATTCAGATTCATTGTTAAATTCTGGAGCAAGTTTTACTCTCACTCTGTTTCTCAATCAAATTATATGTTTAGGAGGATATCTTTTATGTGAACTTAAAAATGTATGCTGAGTTTCTAAATAATACTGCTGTCATCTTTCTATTTATTTGTAAATTGTTTCAAATCAGTTTCAGTTACATGCATTTACTGTACTTTGCTCAGCAATAATTACATAGAGTAGTGTCTTCTACCGTTTTATACGTTTGCAAACAACAGTAATAAGGATCTATTTACAACAACAACAACAACAAAATGATTTTGGGTATATTTACAGACTAAATTCCACACGAGGAAATTTCAGTTACAAAATTCCCAACAATTTATAATATAAAAGCTGATTCCACATGTATGTGCCCTGTGGAAAAACTGAGAATTCTCTATAGGATTTAAAAAAAAATACAGTACATACAATGTGACTTCTGTACTTAACTCAATTATTCAATGAAGAATGTGTACAGTATTTGTGAAAAATGGGGGGAGAGATTGTTATTATTATTGGATTATGGCACAAGATGTGGAACCTGCCTATGTAGCTGCCAAACACCATGAACAGTCAAGGAACTTCTGCAGCTCAGAAATTCCATTTGTTAACCAAAAAAAATTCTCTGAATTAAGACAATTTGACTGGTGGGAGAGGAAAGTTAAAAGCATTCTAGTCATATATTTCTGAAGGATGACCCTCATTTGCTACTTTCTACCTGCTTCTAAAACATCTGTAGAACTCATCAAACTAAACTGAATGTGAAATGAAACTGAGAATATCTGCAAACAAGGCCTTGAGTTTTCTAATCTGTCTTGGCAGTGTACAACAAAAGCAATGTCTGTGTGTTCACACAAGACAGTGATATTATAAATACCACACCTCCCATAGACTGGCATACAAAATCTCCATGATTCTAGTGAATGCACACTCAAGAGAGGATTCCAGGAGAAGGGCCACTGCCCAGGTGAACACACACTGCCAATGTGAACACATGGACTGACTGAATCAGGCTGTCTCATGATCCATTCAACTACTAGCAGATCTGACCGTTCAGCTACCTCACTCACCATGGCATGGCTTATGGTAACCGACATGGCTCATTATAGATGATTTAGAGGAGCATGGTACCCTACTAGATGAGCAGGGATCAGATGACTTAGGTGACACACGTCATCACAGCTCTGACCTTCCAAACTAGGGTTTGACAGGGCTCTAGTCTGGGAAATTTGTATCGTAGTAAACCTCTTCCATTCCTGGAGAACAGGAAACAAATTCCTAATGACCTGGAAGCAATAGGATATAATTGTTTTCAAAAAGATAAATATAATTAAAAGGCACAAGTCTATGCATATTATTTAAGAAGAAGAAAACAGGACTGTATAGATGGCTCAGCAGTTAAGAGCATTGACTGTTTTTCCAGAGGTCCTGAGTTCAATTACCAGCAACCACATGGTGGCCATCTTGAATGAAATCTGGTGCCCTCTGCTCGCATGCAGACAGAAAACTATATACATAATAAATAAATAAAATCTAGAAGAAGAAAAGAAGTAGAAGAAGAAGAAGAAGAAGAAGAAGAAGAAGAAGAAGAAGAAGAAGAAGAAGAAGAAGAAAAGAGACACGTGTTCCTGGTGCATGACTTTCATCCTAGCACTGGGGAGTGAGGGGTAGGTGGATGTCTGTGAGTCTGTGGCCAACCTTGTCCACAGGGTGAGTTCCAGAACAGCATGCAAAGCTACAGAGAAACCCTGTCTTGATGCCCCCCAAAATGAGAAAACAATTCCCTGGTAGAGGAAATGGCATGAATAATATATTATTTTCCCATGCCACTATGTGAAAGGCTAGCTGATAAGATCTGTGACACAACACACAGCTAAGGATGATGGATATAACCATGAAAAGCAATATTGAATATATCTAAAAAGGAGAGCTTCCTTGTTGGAAATTCAATTTTCACTGGCTGAAGCTAACATTCCAAAATTGAATACCCAAATCTGGCCCACATTCACTCACATTATGTGCATCAATACATGCTGGGAAATTACAAAATCAGTTTTTCTGTCACAATCAATTTCAATTTCATAATGGTCACCCAAGCTGTTGTTTCTCTGCCCTGTTTTCCCCTACAACATATACAGTCAACTATTCCTCCTATTCTGGTCTAAAGGTAGAAGCCATGCACCACACAAAAATAGTCTTCCTGTTATTGAAATGGACAGTTGACTACATGACTAAAATTTGTAATTTGAAAACTCACTGGTGGTTGAATTTTGAAGGAATGATGTTTTTGACTTACACATAAGAACAAAGACATTGTCCTAGGAAGGGGGGCAATGAAGTGTGATGAAGGCTACCTGATCCAACATAAATAAGTTTGTCTTAGAAACATTTTCTACAAGGCTGCAGTTACTGCTCTTCTATTATAAATATGGCTTTTCATGGATCAATCAGTCTAAACCATTAAATGTTTAATAAACACAAATCTTTTCATTAATAGCATGTATCTAGTGGTGGTGATTGTTAAAAGTGGAGCCAGCCTGGCAAAGGTTTTGCATTCCACACAAGGTGTTGTAATTTAATAAAAGCAGTGCACAAAAGAAAGATGCCATGTGACACGGTTTAAACAGAGGGTTTTTTTGTTGTTTTTTTTTTATTAGGAAAAGGGTTCATGATAAGGGAAAACAGAGGGGAGGGACCAGCCTTCAGGGACAGAGCAGTAGGAGAGAGGAAAGAGGTGCAGAGATACAGAGAGACAGAGACAGAGACAGAGGGGGGAACAGACACGGGTAGGGAGAGAAACAGAGAGCAGGATGGGATTTCGGCAGGACACTTTTTTTCTTGCTTCTTTTATTATTAGTTCAAATTAGAAACAAGCATGTCAATCCCTTCTCCCTCTCCCTCTCCCTCCCCTCCCCCATTTCTCTTCCTTTCCCCAACTACCCCCCAGTCTATCCACCTTCCACTCCCCAGGCAGGGTAGGAACCTCGATGGGGGCTCCCTAAAGTCCAACACGGCATCCTGGGATGAGCCTAGCCCCCCATGTGTCCAGGCAGAGAGTGCATACCTTCATGTGTGATGGGCTCTCCAAGTCCCTGCTTACAGCAGGGAAAAATACTAATCCACTACCAGTGGCCCCTAGAATGCAGAGGCCTCCTAACTGACATTCATTTTCAGGGGTCTGGATCAGTCTCGTGATGGCCAGCCAGACAGATCTGGGGTCCATGTGCTCCCCTTTGTACAGGCCAGATGATTCTGTGGGTTTCACCAGCCTGGCACAGACCCCTTTGATCTTCATTCCTCCCTCTCTGCAACTAAGTTCCAGAGTTCAATTCAGTGTATATCTTTGGATGTCAGGGCAGGGAACTTTTAAAGTAGACCATAGTGAAAATACAGAAGTGGTCCTCATAGTGGCTTCAGCTGTTCCTGTCAGAACCCCAAGGACAGGCCAGTACAGACAGCTGAATGCTAACATCTGCCATCTTTAAGTCTCATTTAACTTTGGCCTGAGGTTATGCTTTGTAAAATATAAATAGGGATGGAAGATTGTAAATCTAACCATTTTGGCTCATGGAGATTTACAGAGCAAAACTATTAGATTATTCCTTATGATCTAAATATAAATATATCATGAAGCAAAATGTATTATAATAGACTATGCTATATGCTGTAAAAGATACATTAAAATATATGTCAGCACCACAATCCTCATACATAAAAACACATTGAACTCATTTTTTTTTAAAAAAATTGGGAAACACTTATGCATACTCTGTCTGATATTCTTAAATGAATAGCTATTCTGAGCTATTCTTTCCTCAGATTATGGATACTTTTCCTCTGAGCAAACTCGCTTCTATGAATGACTAGAAAGAATTTTATTTTTAATCTTTTGTTCATGTATATGTGTGCTTACTAATTTTTGGATGTGTGCATTACCTGCAGATGCAGGAAGAGGGAATAAGTTTGCTTGGAACTGAAGTTACAGGAGATGGAGACGAACCAGTGTTCATAGTAATATAACCTCTTTCCAATGCAACAATACCCAGTGCTCTTAATTTCTAAGCTCACTCTCTAGCCACATTTTTATTTAACATTTATTGCTATAAATTTTATTTAAATTACATTGTATCCATTTCCCTGTTTTTTCCAGTTTTTTCCATTCTTCTTTCTGTTAAGTATGTTTGAATTAAGTATGTACAAATGTTTGAATAAAGTCTGCCGAGTCAATTTCTTTTTGTTGTGTGTTATGTTTTCAGAATTGAACATGCTGTTTTGGACAGAAAACTAGTGAGATGATACCTGCCTGATACTATTTGGAACAGTGGTGAAGACATGAGGTAATTAATCCATCCTTGGGTCATAACTGGTTTGGACAGAAGACAAGAGATACGCACAGCTAAGTAATATAATTAAGCCATATATTAAAAGTTTTCCTGTCTCTAAAATCCTCCACAAATCCTCAGCTTCCGTCTCTCTAGCAAGATGGTCAGATAAGTCATAAATATTGCTTCAGTAGAGCGATTCTCATCTTTAGGAATCAGTCTTTTCCTACAGTGAATTTCCCAGGGAATTTAGAATTTCATGGTGTCTCCTCTTTCACTAGATGTTAGTCAAAGGGAGCAATATAAATGTCACTTAGAATAACCTTGTTTCTGTGAATAGGTACCAGGGATTGCTGGGGTGGACACTGAGGAGCATTATGGTCCCTGTGGGAACTGCATTATAATGTCACTGACAACTACATGAGTTGCCAAAAAATTAAAGAATGGAAGAACTGGAGAGGGCTGACCCAACACAGCTGAATGGAAACAGTACAGTTTATGCCATCTTGTCCTCAGTTACAAATGCAGAATGCTCTCAGGCATTTGATCCTTGTGCTTCCAAACCCCAAGCTCCCTCCCTAAAACTTCTTCCAATCTTCACAAGTCTTTGTAAATATCTTATGGTCTAAGCCTTAGAATTCAAGTCTCAGGATCTTCTCTCAATCTCATGTCATCACTAGTCACCACAATTGAGAGCTCTACAGGTATCAGGGAAGCAGAATATGAGCCCATTCAGACAAGTCAGACTTCATGTCTGCAAGTTTGTGTTTCATCCTCACAGGATGTATAAAATTAAGCAGGGGTACATCTCACATGTTAGCTTGTGGGCTCCCATTGATGCCTATTTACCATATGGGAGAGAAATTCACTCTTGTGGCTTTGCTTAGTCAACCATTTCTTAAAGACTTCTATGATCAGTTTCTTTGTTGATCACTTATTTTGTACTTTTATCTAAATTTTTGGAGATGTGAACGTGGAGAATTTCATAAGCACCAGGTCTCAGGTAGTTTCTGATACAATCAATCATATATTTATTCTGAGACATCAGGGCTGAGATAAAGATGAAGTTAGATCACCCAATCACACTTATTACTATTAATCACATATTCATGTGGATGACTAGAAAGCTTAGTATTTACAACACTGGCTGCTCGTCCACAAGGTCAGGTTTTGATTCTCAGAACCAATATCTCCACCAGATAAAAGAAAACACTCTTTTGAATACACACATTAGAAATTTAATATTTCTTATATTATCTTCTATTAAACAGTTTACAAAAGCATTGCTAAATTATGTTGAAAAAACAGCACATATTGGGAATGTATCATCTATAATTGGACTTGTACTCAGGAGGCAGACACATGAGTATCATGAGTTCAAATGCACGCATCATCATTTCTGACATCCAAGCCAGGTTTAATATTAAAAAACAAAATCTGAATGGTATTTTAAAAAATATGAAAAACATAACCAGGAATAACAAACCACCACTTCAAAAAAGATAAATCCTTATTAGAAAAGGATGATCACACTGCCTATATTTAAAAATGAACTACTAAGATGATGCAGTTAGCAATCTATACATTGTAGCAGAAAAATACCTATCACAAAGTAAATATGCAAAATGAACAAAAGCCACAGAAGGAATATAAGGACAACAAATAAACTTCACTGAATGGATTGCTACACATACAGCACACTTTAGCATGTACCTCAAATATTTCAAAATGGAACCCAAAATGCATTGATCACCAAAATCAATTCCCACTCTCTGCTTCTTGTCAAACATTAAGAATGCAAAACGTAGACCCCTGCTTTAGCTGACATGCACCTTTCATGATGATCCTTCAGGAATCTTTAACCAAAGGACATATCAAATGTTGTATAAGGTGGTAAAATATATTGT
Organism: Cricetulus griseus; assembly: GCF_003668045.3. Taxonomy (NCBI): domain Eukaryota; kingdom Metazoa; phylum Chordata; class Mammalia; order Rodentia; family Cricetidae; genus Cricetulus; species Cricetulus griseus. The sequence goes on from NW_023276808.1 coordinate 3,975,222, forward strand.
AACACAACAAGAGAGAAAATAATAAAAAACCACGCATTGTAGAACTAAATTAGTTATTCCACATACTTGAAGAGAAGCATGAATCCAAAAGTGATAAACATCATTTAAAATCTTTGTTCAAGTGTCACAGGGGTGGGCTTAGACCCTATTCCAAAGGATTCAATAGACTCTGATGACACCCTATGGAAGGCCTCACCATTCAGGGGGCAGAAGAGATATATGATAGGTAGGATTTTCGTCGTGGGGATGGTAGGTTAGGACGGGAGGACCTGGGAAAAGGGATTGCCATGTAAAACAACCTTGTTTCTAATTAAAATAAAAATCTGCAAAAAAAATAAAATAACGACTTTTTGCAAGTGTTATAGGTATGGAAAGAAAGGTTTCCCAACTGTCATAAGTCAGTCTATACCTACAGCTATGATGGAAAGATTTCCAGGATACCTGCAGCTCTGGAGACAAAGGTATCCTGACTGTTGTGAAGTCATGCTATTCCTGAAACTTTGCAGGCAATATTTCCTGGATATCTAAGGCCCTGAAGAAAAATGTAACGTAAGAGTCCAATATCAGGGTACTTTGCTTCTGTGAAGTCAAGGTATCCTGGAGTCACACACATGTGAGAAAAAAGGTATCCTGACTGTAAGGAAGTCAGGTTACTCATGAAGTAATTTGTGTTACAGTGGGGAGTATTCTCCATGCAGGATGCAGCACTCCTGCTTCTCTCAGAGAGAGAGAATTGTTAAAACAGATTTGCTCCACTCTGCTAAGAGAGTTTACCACAAGATGTGTCCATTGCCTCTCTCCCTCTCTCCACTAGGGCGTTTCCAAGCAATGATAACCATTTCTTCTAAGCTGTTGCCCAAATTGTCACTTCATTGGTTCATGCAACTATGAGGGAATCAGCTCCAGAAATGTAGCAATCTGCTACAGCACAAGTGAAAACATTTTACTTTTGCTTCTCTGCTCCACTTCACTTTGGAGTTTTATCTTCCCTTTGCCAAAGAAGTTCTTAAGTGTATATCATTGAACAGAATTATTTGGGAGTGAAGAATCCAGGAAAATGGCAGCCACTACGAGTGTGGAAAATGCCAGCTGACAACTGAACAAGCATAGTCTTTATATATGTCTTCTTAGGAGGATAGGTTATTTTCAGGGAAAATTTTTCAGCCTGTTAATTGGTAAAATTTCAATCACCAAGATTGAAAATCCTTTGAGATTGACTGGATTCCTGCTTGGGGATTGGTTGATTTTGAGCTCAGGTATTGGTTGGATTTTTCCCCAGCTGCTCAGGGATACAGTTTGTTTCTTTGCCTTGGTTTCAGGGCCAAAGTGTGTTTCTTTCACTGGCTCTTTTTTAACCATTTTGCTCTTATTTCGGAGTGTGTTTCTTAGGCTAAGGTTTCAGGGACACATCTTGTTTCTTTCACTGGATCTGTTTCCTGGGTCAGGGTGTGTTTATTTTCTGGCCCTTTTACACTACACATAAGGTTTCATAAGTTTATAAATTCCTTTTTTCCATGAGTGTGCTGGACCAACAATATAAAAATGGACATCACAATGCTTGAATATATTGTTGTCACTATCAATTTTCTTCTTCAAAATAATTACTATTGTATAACTGATTGGGAGTGTGATGGCTAAAGATCCGACCAAATACTTGATCATGAGAAGCCCTCATTATCTTTATCAGGTACTGAAAAATGATTGTAACTTGTAAAGGCTTGAACAGATTGATAGTGCACAGTTTTCTCTTTTAAAAGGTGTAAAATTAAACCAAACTGACTGCATTTATAGTTTCAATGCTTAATGGTTTTTGTAATGATTCCAAAAACTCCTGATACACACAAAACCTTTACCTTACTGATTACATTAAAACACTTTGTCACAAGTATGTATTCTTTTATGTGTTTGAAGAATAATTTGACTTGCAAAAGCCTTTCCACACTGATTACATTCATAGGGTTTCTTTCCGGTATGTGTTGGTTCATGCATTTGAAGATGACTGCTGAGCAAATGCTTTACCACACTGATTATATTCATAGGGTTTCTCTCCAGTATGAATTATTTTATGTCTTTGAAGATGACTAGGCTGTGCAAATGCTTTACCACACCAATTACATTCATAAGGTTTCTCTCCACTATGTGTTCTTTTATGGCATTTAAGATGACTGTGACACATGAAGGCTTTACCACACTGAGTACATTCATAGGGTTTCTCTCCAGTATGTGTTCTTTTATGCACATGAAGGGCACCGGAATCAGCAAAGCCTTTACCACAGTAATTGCATTCATATGGTTTCTCCCCAGTATGTCTTCTTTTGTGTCTTTGAAGATGACTGTGCTGTACAAAAGCTTTACCACACTGATTACATTCATAGGGTTTCTCTCCACTATGTGTTCTTTTATGCACACGAAGGGAACTGAGATCAGCAAAGCCTTTACCACACTGATTACATTCATAAGGTTTCTCTCCTGTATGTGTTCTTTTATGGCTTTGAAGATGACTGTGACTCATGAAAGCTTTACCACACTGAGTACATTCATAGGGTTTCTCTCCAGTATGTATTCTTTTATGTCTTTGAAGATGACTGTGCTGTGCAAAAGCTTTACCACACTGATTACATTCATAGGGTTTCTCTCCAGTATGTGTTCTTTTATGTCTTTGAAGATGATTGTGAAACATGAAGGCTTTATCACACTGATTACATCCATAGGGTTTCTCTCCAGTATGTGTTATTTTATGTCTTTGAAGATGACTGTGCTGAGTAAAGGTTTTCCCACATTGGCTACATTCATAGGGTTTCTCTCCAGTATGTGTTATTTTATGTCTTTGAAGATGAATGTGCTGAGCAAAGGCTTTACCACACTGATTACATTCATAGGGTTTCTCTCCAGTATGTGTTCTTTTATGTACACGAAGGGTGCTTGGATCAGCAAAGCCTTTACCACAGTGATTGCATTCATATGGTTTCTCCCCAGTATGTGTTATTTTGTGCCTTAGAAGACAGCTGTGATATGTAAAGGCTTTACCACACTGATTACATTCATAGGGTTTCTCTCCAGTATGTGTTCCTTTATGCACATGAAGAGAACTAGGATCAGCAAAGCCTTTATCACACTGCATACATTCATGGGGTTTCTCTCCAGTATGTGTTCTTTTACGGCCTTCAATTTGAATGTGCTTAGTAAAGACTTTACCACATTGAATACTTTCATAGTTTTTCTCCCCAGTATGTGTTCTTTTATGTTTTTGAAAATTACTGTGTGTAGCTAAGACTTTACAACAGTGAATACATTCATAGGGTTTCTCTCCAGTGCATATTTGTTTATGCCTTTGAAGATTACTATTATATGCAAAGGATTTAACATATTCTGTATATACAGAAGACTTCTCTCCAATTTGGTTGGTTTCATGCCTGAAAGGAAAATGGGCATAATCAACATTATGTTGAATCTTGGTCCCTGTGTGAAGTATTATCACATTTTTTCAATTGTAAAGAAGAATCAGATATTACAATCTTATCATTGTGTATACACTCAAGTTTTCCCCCACTTTAAGGGTTGTTTTGTGTCTTTGAAGATACTTGTGAAGGTTTAATCCTTTATTGTATGGTTCTCATTTTCAGAACGTTTTTCTACAGGAAATTTTTCACATATTGAAGAGAACTGGAAAAATTCAGAGCTTTATCACATTGTATATTTTAATTTTCCTACACTTTGAGTCATACAATATTTGATAATAAACTAGAAAAAAACAGAAGTATTTACACAGTCATAGAGTCATACGGCTTTTCTGCAGAGTGAGCTTGGTGTCTTATTAATGAAGTTGGAACACAAATTACTTGTACACTTGAATCAAATTCCACAAGTATGCTCAAAATGGGGACTACTACATGACTTTGAAATATTCTGCAAGAGAGGTATACAATGTTCTACATATACCTTTGCTAATATGGCTTGTATCCTGCCTAATACATCATACACCTAATAATGTAAAGACTACAAAGAAGAGTCTTCCTCATTTAATTCAGTTTGACTTTCTGTTCCTTATAGACATGTATTAGTGACTTTAGGATTTCCCTGCAATAACTGCCCCTTGACTGCTGACAATTATTGCCCCTGTCACTAAACTTACAAAAGTAACAGCAAGTACATGAGTAAAACTATCTTTTCTGTGAAGTATTTGCCTAATGGAAGGTTTAGAGATATGCTTATCACATCAACCATGTATATACCTTTAGTAATATAGGTTGTATTAGCATAGCTCTCATGGTGTAATGATTCAACTAGTAGTTTCTTTAAAGTCATTGTTTCCTTGTCACCTTTCTTAAAATATTGTCTTGCAAATACAATTCACCTACATGAAATTGTGCTATATGGTCTTCTGAGAATTTAATAATCATCAATACAATTTAAGCTGTTCTTAACTACATTATTGTTTCTGTTTCAAACTTCAGGGAACATTTCAATTTCTTCAGAGACACATTTCTATGAGTTGAAAATGAAAATTACCTTTCATGTCTTTTAGAACTTGCACCATGTTCTTCAATAGTATGGTCTTCCCAAATGTAACCTAAAAATTAGTGAAAGAAAATGGTTGTTATATTATTGAAAAATTTGCAAAAATTATGTTACCGTATTCAGTGAACTTTAGAACTTTGATTTATTTACCACAGTCTTTTTGTATCTCAATCAAATTAAAGAAGAACACCAATAACCAAGGAACAGCTGTCCTATAATTTTTAAATGGGAAGGAATATTAACTCTTACCTATATCATTGAGGTTCTTGTAGGTCTCCAGCATCACATCTTTGTAGAGATTCTTCTGAGAAGTATCCAGCAAAGTCCACTCTTCACAAGTGAAGTCGATATGCACATCATCATAGGTCAGGACATTCTAAAATATCACATCCATGTGTTGAACTGAATGCATGATACTGATAATATTGTAAATGTATATTTCTGTGGAACATTATTTTAAAGTGTATTAATTTTATGCTATAAAATATTTGTTTAATGAAGTACCTATATGTTGCTTTTGTTTATGTTGTATTATTTTAATTCTATGAAGATGTGATTCTTGGCCTGAATACAACACCTGATGTTCTGATGAAGAGGTGTTTATCCAATAGTGAATTAGGAGAAAGAATAGGCTGTGGTATCAGGAAGAAAGCATGCATAGAAGAATAAATCTGGAAGCAATGATGAAGGAACAGGAGAAGAAGAGGAGGTTGGTAAGGGTCAGCTATCCAGCAACTCAGCAAGTCATGAAGTTTGAGGGAAAGTAAGATATACATAAATGGAGAAAGGTAAAAGTCCAGAGCAAAAGGCAGATGGGATCATTTAAGTTAAGAAAAATTGGCTAGATATAAACCAAGTACAGGATATGCCTCTTTATATCAATTTATGACCTGGGAAGTGCCTTCACCAAAAGGTCAATAACTAAAATGCTAAAGGCGTAATACACTAAGCAAATCATTTGTACCCAACATGGGGCCATATTTCTATGTAAGGACTGAGAAAGGTGAAACAAATGTCTCCTTAATGAGTTTCTGCCTACTGTTGATAGCTTGAACAGCCAATACCTTAAGTAGTAATGATGATAACAGTTAAAATGATTGTCACAGCACAATCATGGGAGTTCTAGAGCTGTAGGAAGGCAGTGTGTAGTTCTTGGTGACCTACCTCTGACTGGGCTGTGAGTTTTAGACTTTGCTTTCACGAACTCAGAAGCGGACATAGACAACTGAGAGAGCATGAAGAAGATCCATGTGTAGCTTAGCGGTCTAATGTTTGCTTTGGCAGTAAAAAGGCTAAAATCCATAGAGTAAAATAGGTCCAGATGTAAATTGAATTGAAAGAAGGACTGTTGATGTAAAGGAGTCCATATAATTTATGAATGCTTTAACTATTAAAAAGTCAAAAATCTTGTCAAATGAAAATCAAAAATGCTTTGTAGAAGCAATTTTGCTTTTGTTTCCCCAGGAAACAATAGACCATAGACT
>NW_023276808.1:3983381-4021248 GCF_003668045.3 Cricetulus griseus
ATAAAGTATAATAGAAAAGCTGATTCCACATGTATGTGCCCTGTGGAAAAACTGAGAATTCTCAATAGGATTTAAAAAAATACAGTACATACAATGTAACTTCTGTACTTAAACATACAATGAAGAATGTGTACAGTATTTGTGAAAAATTGGGGGAGAGAGATTGTTATTATTGGATTATGGCACAAGATGTGGAATCTGCCTAAGCAGCTGCCCAACACCATGAGCAGCCAAGGAACTTCTGCAGCTCAGAAATTCCATTTGTTAACCAAAAAAATTCTCTGAATTAAGACAATTTGGCTGGTCGGAGAGCAAAGTTCAAAGCATTCTAATCATGTATTTCTGAAAGATGACCCTCATTTCCTACTTTCTACCTGCTTCTAAAATATCTGTGGAACTCATCAAAACTGAATGTGAAATGAAACAGAATTTCTGCAAACCAGGCCTTGAGTTTTCTAATATGTCTTGGTAGTGTACAACAAAAGCAATGCCTGTGTGTTCACACAGGGCAGTGATATTATAAATACCACAACTCCCATAGCCAGGCATACAAAACCTCCATGATCTTAGTGCTTGCACACGCAAGAGAGGATTACAGGAGAAGGGTCACTGCCCAGGTGAACACATGGACACACAGAACCAGGCTGTCTCATGATCCACTCAAATCCCAGAAGATCTGACAGTTCAGTAACCTCACTCACCATGGCAAGGCTTATGGTAACCCACATAATAGCTCATTATAGATGCATTAGAGGAGCATGATACCCTACTAGATGAGCAGGGATCAGATGACTTAGGAGAAACACGTCATAACAGCTCTGACCTTCCAAGCTAGGGGTTGACAGGGCTCTAGTCTGGAAAATTTGTATCTTAGTAAATCTCTTCCATTCCTGGAGAACAGGAAATAAATTCCTAATGACCTGGAAACAATAGGATATAATTGTTTTTAAAAAGATAAATATAATTAAAAGGCACAAGTCTATGCATATTCTTTAAGAAGAAGAAAACAGGACTGTATAGATGGCTCAGCAGTTAAGAGCATTGACTGTTTTTCTAGAGGTCCTGAGTTCAAATCCCAGCAACCACATGGTGGCCATCTTATATGAGATCTGGTGCCCTCTGCTCGCATGCAGGCAGAAAATTATATACATAATAAATAAATAAAATCTAGAAGAAGAAGAAGAAGAAGAAGAAGAAGAAGAAGAAGAAGAAGAAGAAGAAGAAGAAGAAGAAGGAAAAGAAAAGAGACAGGTGTTCCTGGTGCATGACTTTCATCCTAGCACTGAAGAGTGAGAGGTAGGTGGAAGTCTGTGAGTCTGAGGCCAACCTTGCCCACAGGGTGATTTTCCAGAACAACGTGCAAAGCTACAGAGAAACCCTGTCTTGATGCCCCAAAAATGAGAAAACAATTCCCTGGTAGAGGAAATAGCATGAATAATATATTATTTTACCATGCCACTATGTGCAAGGCTAGCTGATAAGATCTGTGACACAACACACACAGCTAAGGCAGATGGATATAACCATGAAAAACAATATTGAATATATCTACAAAGGAGAGCTTTCTTGTTGGAAATTCAATTTTCACTGGCTGAAACTAACCTTCCAAAATCGAATACCCAAATGTGGCCCACATTCACTCACATTATGTGCATCAATACATGCTGGGAAATTGCAAAATCAGTTTTTCTGTCACAATCAATTTCTATTTCATAATGGTCACTCAAGTTGTTTCTCTTCCCTGTTTCCCACTACAACATATACAATAAACTATTCCTCCTATTCTGGTCTGAATGTAGAAGCCATGCTCCACACACAAATAATTTTCCTGTTATTGAAATGCACAGTTGACTACATGACTGAAATTTGTAATTTGAAAACTCACTGGTGGTTGAATTTTTAATGAATGATATTTTGGGCTTCCACATAAGGACAAAGACATTGTCCTGGGAAGGGGGTCAATGAAGTGGGATGAGGGCTACCTGATCCAACATAAGAAAGTTTGTCTTAGAAACATTTTCTACAAGGCTGCAGGTACTGCTCTTCTAGAATAAATATGGCTTTTCGTGGATCAAACATTCTAAACCATTAAATGTTTAATAAACACAAATCTTTTCATTAACATCATGTATCTAGTGGTGGTTAATGTTAAAGGAGGAGCCATACTGGCAAAGATTTTGCATTTCACACAAGGTGTTGTAATTTAAGTAAAGCAGTGCTCAAAAGAAAGATGCCATGTGACAGGGTTCAAACAGAGTTGTTGTTTTTTTTTTTAATTAGGGAAAGGGATCATAAAAAGGGGAAACAGAGGGGAGTATCCAGCCTTCAGGGACAGAGCAACAGGAGAGAGGAAAGGGGGGCAGAGATACAGAGAGACAGAGAGAGAGAGAGAGAGAGAGAGAGAGAGAGAGAGAGGAGTAGATACAGGTAGGGAGAGAAACAGAGAGCAGGATAGGATTTGAGCAGGGCACATATTTCTTGCTTCTTTTTTTATTAATTCAAATTAGAAACAAACATGCTTCACATGTCTATCCCTTCTCCCTCTCCCTCCCCTCCCCATTCCTCTTCCTTTCCCCCACTTACCCCCAGCCTATCCACCTTCCACTCCCCAGGCAGGTTAGGATCCTCAATGGGGGCGTCCCAAATTCTACCATGGCATCCTGGGCCGGGGGTAGCCCCCCATGTGTACAGGCCAAGAGTGCATCCCTTCATGTGGTATGGGCTCTCAAAGTCCCTTCTTACACCTGAGAAAAATCCTAATCCACTATCAGGGCCCCCCTAGAGTGCGGAGAGCTCCTAATTGACATTCATGTTCAGGGGTCTGGATCAGTCCTGTGATGGCCTGCCAGGTCTGGGGTCCATGTGCTGCCCCTTGTAGAGGCCAGCTGTTTCTGTGGGTTTCACCAGCCTGGTACCGACCCCTTTGATCTTCATTCCTCCCTCTCTGCTACTAAGTTCCAGAGTTCAGTTCAGTGTATATTCATGGGTGTCAGGGCAGGGAACTTTTAAAAGGGACATAGTGAAAATAAAGAGGTGGCCCTCTTAGTGGCTGCAGCTGTTCCTGTGAGAACCCCAAGGATAGGCCAGTACAGACAGCTGAATACTAACATCTGCCATCCTTAAGTCTTATTTAGCTTTGGCCTGAGGTTATGCTTTGTAAAATTTAAATAGGGATAGAAGTTTGTAAATCTAACCATTTTGGCTCATGGAGATTTACAGAGCAAAACTATCTTTCAGATTATGCCTTATGATCTAAATATAAATATATCATAAAGCAAAATGTATTATGATAGACTATGATACATGCTGTAAAAGATACATTTAAAATATATGTAGTGCCACAATCCTCATACATGAAAGCACATTGAACTCAATTTTTTTTAAAAAAAATGGGAAACACTTATGCACACTCTGTCTGATAGTCTTAAATGAATAGCTATTCTGAGCTATTCTTTCCTCAGTTTATGGATACTTTTCCTCTGAGCAAGCTCGCTCAGAGGAAGGCCACATCTGCTTCTATGAGTGAGCAGAAAGAATTTTATTTTTAATCTTTTGTTCATGTATATGTGTGCTTACTGATTTTTGGATGTGTGCATTAACTGCAGAGGCAGGAAGAGGGAATAAGTTCGCTTGGAACTGAAGTTACAGGAGATGGAGAGGAACCAGTGTTCATAGTAATATAACCTCTTTCCAGTGCAACAATACCCAGTGCTCTTAATTTCTAAGCTCACTCTCTAGACACATTTTTATTTAACATTTATTGTTATACATTTTATTTAAATTACATTGTATCCATTTCCCTCTTTTTTCCATTCTTCTTTCTGTTAAGTATGTTTGAATTAAGTATGCACAAATGTTTGAATAAAGTCTGGCGAGTCAATTTCTTTTTGTTGTGTGTTATGTTTTCAGAATTGAACATGTTGTTTTGGACAGAAAACTAGTGAGATGATACCTGCCTGATACTATTTGGAACAGTGGTGAAGACATAAGGTAATTAATCCATCCTTGGGTCATAACTGGTTTGGATAGAAGACAAGAGATACGCACAGCTAAGTAATATAATTAAGCCATATATTAAAAGTTTTCCTGTCTCTAAAATCCTCCACAAATCCTCAGCTTCCGTCTCTCTAGCAAGATGGTCAGATAAGTCATAAATATTGCTTCAGTAGAGCGATTCTCATCTTTAGGAATCAGTCTTTTCCTACAGTGAATTTCCCAGGGAATTTAGAATTTCATGGTGTCTCCTCTTTCACTAGATGTTAGTCAAAGGGAGCAATATAAATGTCACTTAGAATAACCTTGTTTCTGTGAATAGGTACCAGGGATTGCTGGGGTGGACACTGAGGAGCATTATGGTCCCTGTGGGAACTGCATTGTAATGTCACTGACAACTACATGAGTTGCCAAAAAATTAAAGAATGGAAGAACTGGAGAGGGCTGACCCAACACAGCTGAATGGAAACAGTACAGTTTATGCCATCTTGTCCTCAGTTACAAATGCAGAATGCTCTCAGGCATTTGATCCTTGTGCTTCCAAACCCCAAGCTCCCTCCCTAAAACTTCTTCCAATCTTCACAAGTCTTTGTAAATATCTTATGGTCTAAGCCTTAGAATTCAAGTCTCAGGATCTTCTCTCAATCTCATGTCATCACTAGTCACCACAATTGAGAGCTCTACAGGTATCAGGGAAGCAGAATATGAGCCCATTCAGACAAGTCAGACTTCATGTCTGCAAGTTTGTGTTTCATCCTCACAGGATGTATAAAATTAAGCAGGGGTACATCTCACATGTTAGCTTGTGGGCTCCCATTGATGCCTATTTACCATATGGGAGAGAAATTCACTCTTGTGGCTTTGCTTAGTCAACCATTTCTTAAAGACTTCTATGATCAGTTTCTTTGTTGATCACTTATTTTGTACTTTTATCTAAATTTTTGGAGATGTGAACCTGGAGAATTTCATAAGCACCAGGTCTCAGGTAGTTTCTGATACAATCAATCATATATTTATTCTGAGACATCAGGGCTGAGATAAAGATGAAGTTAGATCACCCAATCACACTTATTACTATTAATCACATATTCATGTGGATGACTAGAAAGCTTAGTATTTACAACACTGGCTGCTCGTCCACAAGGTCAGGTTTTGATTCTCAGAACCAATATCTCCACCAGATAAAAGAAAACACTCTTTTGAATACACACATTAGAAATTTAATATTTCTTATATTATCTTCTATTAAACAGTTTACAAAAGCATTGCTAAATTATGTTGAAAAAACAGCACATATTGGGAATGTATCATCTATAATTGGACTTGTACTCAGGAGGCAGACACATGAGTATCATGAGTTCAAATGCACGCATCATCATTTCTGACATCCAAGCCAGGTTTAATATTAAAAAACAAAATCTGAATGGTATTTTAAAAAATATGAAAAATATAACCAGGAATAACAAACCACCACTTCAAAAAAGATAAATCCTTATTAGAAAAGGATGATCACACTGCCTATATTAAAAAATGAACTACTAAGATGATGCAGTTAGCAATCTATACATTGTAGCAGAAAAATACCTATCACAAAGTAAATATGCAAAATGAACAAAAGCCACAGAAGGAATATAAGGACAACAAATAAACTTCACTGAATGGATTGCTACACATACAGCACACTTTAGCATGTACCTCAAATATTTCAAAATGGAACCCAAAATGCATTGATCACCAAAATCAATTCCCACTCTCTGCTTCTTGTCAAACATTAAGAATGCAAAACGTAGACCCCTGCTTTAGCTGACATGCACCTTTCATGATGATCCTTCAGGAATCTTTAACCAAAGGACATATCAAATGTTGTATAAGGTGGTAAAATATATTGTAACACAACAAGAGAGAAAATAATAAAAAACCACGCATTGTAGAACTAAATTAGTTATTCCACATACTTGAAGAGAAGCATGAATCCAAAAGTGATAAACATCATTTAAAATCTTTGTTCAAGTGTCACAGGGGTGGGCTTAGACCCTATTCCAAAGGATTCAATAGACTCTGATGACACCCTATGGAAGGCCTCACCATTCAGGGGGGCAGAAGAGATATATGATAGGTAGGATTTTCGTCGTGGGGATGGTAGGTTAGGACGGGAGGACGTGGGAAAAGGGATTGCCATGTAAAACAACCTTGTTTCTAATTAAAATAAAAATCTGCAAAAAAAAAAATAAAATAACGACTTTTTGCAAGTGTTATAGGTATGGAAAGAAAGGTTTCCCAACTGTCATAAGTCAGTCTATACCTACAGCTATGATGGAAAGATTTCCAGGATACCTGCAGCTCTGGAGACAAAGGTATCCTGACTGTTGTGAAGTCATGCTATTCCTGAAACTTTGCAGGCAATATTTCCTGGATATCTAAGGCCCTGAAGAAAAATGTAACGTAAGAGTCCAATATCAGGGTACTTTGCTTCTGTGAAGTCAAGGTATCCTGGAGTCACACACATGTGAGAAAAAAGGTATCCTGACTGTAAGGAAGTCAGGTTACTCATGAAGTAATTTGTGTTACAGTGGGGAGTATTCTCCATGCAGGATGCAGCACTCCTGCTTCTCTCAGAGAGAGAGAATTGTTAAAACAGATTTGCTCCACTCTGCTAAGAGAGTTTACCACAAGATGTGTCCATTGCCTCTCTCCCTCTCTCCACTAGGGCGTTTCCAAGCAATGATAACCATTTCTTCTAAGCTGTTGCCCAAATTGTCACTTCATTGGTTCATGCAACTATGAGGGAATCAGCTCCAGAAATGTAGCAATCTGCTACAGCACAAGTGAAAACATTTTACTTTTGCTTCTCTGCTCCACTTCACTTTGGAGTTTTATCTTCCCTTTGCCAAAGAAGTTCTTAAGTGTATATCATTGAACAGAATTATTTGGGAGTGAAGAATCCAGGAAAATGGCAGCCACTACGAGTGTGGAAAATGCCAGCTGACAACTGAACAAGCATAGTCTTTATATATGTCTTCTTAGGAGGATAGGTTATTTTCAGGGAAAATTTTTCAGCCTGTTAATTGGTAAAATTTCAATCACCAAGATTGAAAATCCTTTGAGATTGACTGGATTCCTGCTTGGGGATTGGTTGATTTTGAGCTCAGGTATTGGTTGGATTTTTCCCCAGCTGCTCAGGGATACAGTTTGTTTCTTTGCCTTGGTTTCAGGGCCAAAGTGTGTTTCTTTCACTGGCTCTTTTTTAACCATTTTGCTCTTATTTCGGAGTGTGTTTCTTAGGCTAAGGTTTCAGGGACACATCTTGTTTCTTTCACTGGATCTGTTTCCTGGGTCAGGGTGTGTTTATTTTCTGGCCCTTTTACACTACACATAAGGTTTCATAAGTTTATAAATTCCTTTTTTCCATGAGTGTGCTGGACCAACAATATAAAAATGGACATCACAATGCTTGAATATATTGTTGTCACTATCAATTTTCTTCTTCAAAATAATTACTATTGTATAACTGATTGGGAGTGTGATGGCTAAAGATCCGACCAAATACTTGATCATGAGAAGCCCTCATTATCTTTATCAGGTACTGAAAAATTATTGTAACTTGTAAAGGCTTGAACAGATTGATAGTGCACAGTTTTCTCTTTTAAAAGGTGTAAAATTAAACCAAACTGACTGCATTTATAGTTTCAATGCTTAATGGTTTTTGTAATGATTCCAAAAACTCCTGATACACACAAAACCTTTACCTTACTGATTACATTAAAACACTTTGTCACAAGTATGTATTCTTTTATGTGTTTGAAGAATAATTTGACTTGCAAAAGCCTTTCCACACTGATTACATTCATAGGGTTTCTTTCCGGTATGTGTTGGTTCATGCATTTGAAGATGACTGCTGAGCAAATGCTTTACCACACTGATTATATTCATAGGGTTTCTCTCCAGTATGAATTATTTTATGTCTTTGAAGATGACTAGGCTGTGCAAATGCTTTACCACACCAATTACATTCATAAGGTTTCTCTCCACTATGTGTTCTTTTATGGCATTTAAGATGACTGTGACACATGAAGGCTTTACCACACTGAGTACATTCATAGGGTTTCTCTCCAGTATGTGTTCTTTTATGCACATGAAGGGCACCGGAATCAGCAAAGCCTTTACCACAGTAATTGCATTCATATGGTTTCTCCCCAGTATGTCTTCTTTTGTGTCTTTGAAGATGACTGTGCTGTGCAAAAGCTTTACCACACTGATTACATTCATAGGGTTTCTCTCCACTATGTGTTCTTTTATGCACACGAAGGGAACTGAGATCAGCAAAGCCTTTACCACACTGATTACATTCATAAGGTTTCTCTCCTGTATGTGTTCTTTTATGGCTTTGAAGATGACTGTGACTCATGAAAGCTTTACCACACTGAGTACATTCATAGGGTTTCTCTCCAGTATGTATTCTTTTATGTCTTTGAAGATGACTGTGCTGTGCAAAAGCTTTACCACACTGATTACATTCATAGGGTTTCTCTCCAGTATGTGTTCTTTTATGTCTTTGAAGATGATTGTGAAACATGAAGGCTTTATCACACTGATTACATCCATAGGGTTTCTCTCCAGTATGTGTTATTTTATGTCTTTGAAGATGACTGTGCTGAGTAAAGGTTTTCCCACATTGGCTACATTCATAGGGTTTCTCTCCAGTATGTGTTATTTTATGTCTTTGAAGATGAATGTGCTGAGCAAAGGCTTTACCACACTGATTACATTCATAGGGTTTCTCTCCAGTATGTGTTCTTTTATGTACACGAAGGGTGCTTGGATCAGCAAAGCCTTTACCACAGTGATTGCATTCATATGGTTTCTCCCCAGTATGTGTTATTTTGTGCCTTAGAAGACAGCTGTGATATGTAAAGGCTTTACCACACTGATTACATTCATAGGGTTTCTCTCCAGTATGTGTTCCTTTATGCACATGAAGAGAACTAGGATCAGCAAAGCCTTTATCACACTGCATACATTCATGGGGTTTCTCTCCAGTATGTGTTCTTTTACGGCCTTCAATTTGAATGTGCTTAGTAAAGACTTTACCACATTGAATACTTTCATAGTTTTTCTCCCCAGTATGTGTTCTTTTATGTTTTTGAAAATTACTGTGTGTAGCTAAGACTTTACAACAGTGAATACATTCATAGGGTTTCTCTCCAGTGCATATTTGTTTATGCCTTTGAAGATTACTATTATATGCAAAGGATTTAACATATTCTGTATATACAGAAGACTTCTCTCCAATTTGGTTGGTTTCATGCCTGAAAGGAAAATGGGCATATTCAACATTATGTTGAATCTTGGTCCCTGTGTGAAGTATTATCACATTTTTTCAATTGTAAAGAAGAATCAGATATTACAATCTTATCATTGTGTATACACTCAAGTTTTCCCCCACTTTAAGGGTTGTTTTGTGTCTTTGAAGATACTTGTGAAGTTTTAATCCTTTATTGTATGGTTCTCATTTTCAGAACGTTTTTCTACAGGAAATTTTTCACATATTGAAGAGAACTGGAAAAATTCAGAGCTTTATCACATTGTATATTTTAATTTTCCTACACTTTGAGTCATACAATATTTGATAATAAACTAGAAAAAAACAGAAGTAATTACACAGTCATAGAGTCATACGGCTTTTCTGCAGAGTGAGCTTGGTGTCTTATTAATGAAGTTAGAACACAAATTACTTGTACACTTGAATCAAATTCCACAAGTATGCTCAAAATGGGGACTACTACATGACTTTGAAATATTCTGCAAGAGAGGTATACAATGTTCTACATATACCTTTGCTAATATGGCTTGTATCCTGCCTAATACATCATACACCTAATAATGTAAAGACTACAAAGAAGAGTCTTCCTCATTTAATTCAGTTTGACTTTCTGTTCCTTATAGACATGTATTAGTGACTTTAGGATTTCCCTGCAATAACTGCCCCTTGACTGCTGACAATTATTGCCCCTGTCACTAAACTTACAAAAGTAACAGCAAGTACATGAGTAAAACTATCTTTTCTGTGAAGTATTTGCCTAATGGAAGGTTTAGAGATATGCTTATCACATCAACCATGTATATACCTTTAGTAATATAGGTTGTATTAGCATAGCTCTCATGGTGTAATGATTCAACTAGTAGTTTCTTTAAAGTCATTGTTTCCTTGTCACCTTTCTTAAAATATTGTCTTGCAAATACAATTCACCTACATGAAATTGTGCTATATGGTCTTCTGAGAATTTAATAATCATCAATACAATTTAAGCTGTTCTTAACTACATTATTGTTTCTGTTTCAAACTTCAGGGAACATTTCAATTTCTTCAGAGACACATTTCTATGAGTTGAAAATGAAAATTACCTTTCATGTCTTTTAGAACTTGCACCATGTTCTTCAATAGTATGGTCTTCCCAAATGTAACCTAAAAATTAGTGAAAGAAAATGGATGTTATATTATTGAAAAATTTGCAAAAATTATGTTACCGTATTCAGTGAACTTTAGAACTTTGATTTATTTACCACAGTCTTTTTGTATCTCAATCAAATTAAAGAAGAACACCAATAACCAAGGAACAGCTGTCCTATAATTTTTAAATGGGAAGGAAAATTAACTCTTACCTTTATCATTGAGGTTCTTGTAGGTCTCCAGCATCACATCTTTGTAGAGATTCTTCTGAGAAGTATCCAGCAAAGTCCACTCTTCACAAGTGAAGTCGATATGCACATCATCATAGGTCAGGACATTCTAAAATATCACATCCATGTGTTGAACTGAATGCATGATACTGATAATATTGTAAATGTATATTTCTGTGGAACATTATTTTAAAGTGTATTAATTTTATGCTATAAAATATTTGTTTAATGAAGTACCTATATGTTGCTTTTGTTTATGTTGTATTATTTTAATTCTATGAAGATGTGATTCTTGGCCTGAATACAACACCTGATGTTCTGATGAAGAGGTGTTTATCCAATAGTGAATTAGGAGAAAGAATAGGCTGTGGTATCAGGAAGAAAGCATGCATAGAAGAATAAATCTGGAAGCAATGATGAAGGAACAGGAGAAGAAGAGGAGGTTGGTAAGGGTCAGCTATCCAGCAACTCAGCAAGTCATGAAGTTTGAGGGAAAGTAAGATATACATAAATGGAGAAAGGTAAAAGTCCAGAGCAAAAGGCAGATGGGATCATTTAAGTTAAGAAAAATTGGCTAGATATAAACCAAGTACGGGATATGCCTCTTTATATCAATTTATGACCTGGGAAGTGCCTTCACCAAAAGGTCAATAACTAAAATGCTAAAGGCGTAATACACTAAGCAAATCATTTGTACCCAACATGGGGCCATATTTCTATGTAAGGACTGAGAAAGGTGAAACAAATGTCTCCTTAATGAGTTTCTGCCTACTGTTGATAGCTTGAACAGCCAATACCTTAAGTAGTAATAATGATAACAGTTAAAATGATTGTCACAGCACAATCATGGGAGTTCTAGAGCTGTAGGAAGGCAGTGTGTAGTTCTTGGTGACCTACCTCTGACTGGGCTGTGAGTTTTAGACTTTGCTTTCACGAACTCAGAAGCGGACATAGACAACTGAGAGAGCATGAAGAAGATCCATGTGTAGCTTAGCGGTCTAATGTTTGCTTTGGCAGTAAAAAGGCTAAAACCCATAGAGTAAAATAGGTCCAGATGTAAATTGAATTGAAAGAAGGACTGTTGATGTAAAGGAGTCCATATAATTTATGAATGCTTTAACTATTAAAAAGTCAAAAATCTTGTCAAATGAAAATCAAAAATGCTTTGTAGAAGCAATTTTGCTTTTGTTTCCCCAGGAAACAATAGACCATAGACTTGTTCCAGGTTGTCATAGATATGATTAGAGCATGGGAGACCATTGAGACTTGACAAACCATATATATCAAATAAAGTTTCTGATGGTCTTCACAGGACTTGACTATGATCTCAAATTTTCTCAGGGACTTCTAAAGGTTGCCTTCATCCATAAAAATTAGGAAGCATCTGGAGAACATAACTTCTTCATTCCCAAAAGTTGGGGACCAGGAGTCTTTTGATTATTTATTGAGTTGTGTATGAATGTTATGTTTAGGGAAATACAGGAATGAAAAAAGGGTAGATTATTGAATATACTATAATATAAAATAATTATTAATCTCAAATATTTTTTATAATAATAGAAATTTAACTTAATTTCTGCCACAACACACTGTGTATATGTTTTTACACTTCCTTAAAGAATTTTTGTATATTGATACAAATTTAAGTTTGTTGTTAAAACATATTGTATTTGTTTCCACTCATGTTTTTTTCAAGTGCTAAAATGAATTGCTAATTTTATTTTAGCTATTTCATCCATAAGGATAATTGATGGTTATCTCTGAGAAAAATATATATTCCAGTCTGAACTGCAACCAAGTAATGATTTCTCAGTTTCCTGCTTTTCAAACAATAATGACCTTAACAATAGTGGACTGTGAGAATAAAATGCTGAACTTTGGAGTAACGGTTTTGTGCTCCTTCTGTAGAAAAATATTAACAGAGCAGCCCATTCTATGATAGTCATTGGATGCTTCTATATATTGTCACAGAAAATATTTTGTGATATGTGTATCTCCATCTCTCACTGAAAAATCTCATCTTCAAAGACTCTCTCAGATTTCTTTTATATGATCTGAATTAGTTCAATGAGGTTGTCTTGAAGATTTTTGTTAACTTCTATGTTAACATAGTTGTATGTTAATTAAAGTTCCACTACCCTCTTCAAAGACAGCAGAGTCTGCAAGACAACCCTGAATTTTGAAGAGTATGTGTCTACTCATCTTTATTATTATGCATAACATTGTTTATAGAGGGTATATAAAAAAGTTCATAAAGCTATCTGAAAGCTTTAAATAACATTACATGTTTATATATTTTCCTGAAGGTAGACACCACATTTAAATTACCCACTCAATTGCTGAACATAAGAATTATGTAACCACTGCACCTTAATTTTAATTTTAAACATTCATCTGTATATATATATATATATATATATATATGTATATATATATGTGTGTGTGTGTGTGTGTGTGTGTGTGTGTGTGTGTGTGTGTGTTTGTGTGTGTGTGTGTGTATGCACAAGTTTGTGTGTGTATGTGTGTGTGTATTTGTCAATCAGATGACAACATTGAGGAGTCAAGTTTCTCTTTGCCCTAACACGGTCCTACAGATTCAAATTAAGGTAGGAAGATACGGGAGCAACTAACTTTATCCACTCATCCATTTCACACACTTTTTTATATTAGCTTGCGAAAAGGGTTAAATTTAACAGAATAAAAGTTACAGGTCACACCAGTGGTTCCCAATCTGTGGTTTAAAAATTACAATAATTAATTAGCAATGAAAATAATTTATGTTTAGGCATCAAAACAACATGCTCTATGAAAATTGCCCATCAGTTTATCCTTACTTTCCATTGCTAAACTAAAACCCTTTCAGTTTAATCCCTCTTTTAGTTAAAAATACTGATAAATTTTCCAAATTATTTTACCTAGTTATTTTTGATTTATTTGTTGTTATGCCCTATTCGCAAGTATCTAAGATATAGACATTAGAATTTGAGCCTTACCCCTATCAGTCCACAAATTTAATGTTTGTGAAGATAATCTCCAATGTGCAGCTTATATTTAGTTGCAGTATACACTTCATAATTTAATACAAAATGCATATCTAACATATCTAAGGTTTGAGTAATATATAAATATAACAAATGCACCCTTTATTTTAATTTACCTCACATTAATTTCACAGCTCTATTTTCCTTTTAAGGATGAGGTCAGAGTCTCCTGTTTGTAATCTTTATATGTGTTTTCAATTTCAGGATACGATATTTTCTCATTATCTTCATTTTTCAAACATTAAGGTCAAGATGTGAGCACAGCTGATGTAGTGTGGAAAGTTTGTGATAGAACCTATAGGTGATCAAGAGCGGTTACAAAGAATTTCTGAAGGTAAATTACTTCTTCAGACCTCTAGTCCTAGTGAGCATAAGGGTTCTACATTATGATGAATAAGATCTTTTCTGTTTTTAATTTTTTAAATTTAAATTAGAAACATTCTTACATAATATACCGGTGCCAATACCATGCCCCTCCCATCTGCCCTTATAAAATATCAAACCTCATCCCATCCCTCTTCAGCTCAATAGTAAAGGGGAGGCTTTCCATGGAGGATTATCAATGTCCATCACATCATTTGTGGCAGGGCCTAGTCCCTCCCCATTGTGTCCTGTCTGAGAGTATACACTTCTATAAGGTATGGGCTCCCAATGTCCACTCGTACACTAGAGATAAATACTGTTATACCAATAGAGACCCCATAGACTTCCCAACTCTCCTAACTGACTCCCACGTTCATCATTCTGTCCTATGCTGGTTCTGAACTCTCAGTCTGAATTCCTCCTTGTTCAGGTCACCTGTTTCATACATTGCTCATCACACCTCACTCTCTACACCTGGATTTTAGGCATTCAGCTCACTGCTTAGCTGTGGGTGTCTATTTCTTTTTCCATCACCTGCTTGACGAAGGCTCTAGGATGGCATACGAGGTAGTTATCAATATCATTATAAGGAAAGGGCATTTAGGATATCCTCTTCACTATTGCTTAGAATCTTATTTGGTGTCACCCTTGTATTTCTCTGGACATTTTTCCAATGCCAGAAAACAGAACATGTCACACAGAATGAACATAATAAGGCTTACAGGGGCTCAGAGAAAGTGAAGCAGCTATCATGGACACTACACCTCACTGTGGCAGGCACTCTTCAAACATGCTTTGGTTGATTGGCTTGGTTTGTTTGTGGGATTCCACCAGTAGCTATTGTGGTGTCTCTGACTCTAATTCCTGCTCTTGGGACACTTTCTTCTACTGAGTTACCATGGTCTGCTCTGTATGGGGGTTTGTGCATAGTCTTATTGCACCTTGTCATGGTATGTTTGGTAGATATTCCTGGGAAGACTTCTCTTTTCTGAAGGGAAACAGAGTAGAAGTGGATTTGGGGAAATAGATATTGGGGAATGGGATGGAAGGAGTAGAGGTACAGGAAGCCATGCATTTTCTCCTCATAACCTGTAACAAACCAAAAAGCTCAAATTTCCAATTTCTCTTCTGCTACTCAAGACAATGTCTTGACTGTCACATTTTGTTTAATCAAGAAACTAATTGAGGCTTTCCAATATACCCAGCAACAGGACATTTTCCCATTCAGGATAAGAGGAATATGGTTGTATTCAAGCCAAAACTCAGGCAGACATCCCTGTCTCATGTGCCTGTCACACCAGCCAGAATAACATGTAAGATGGGTCAGCAGCTCATGAAGATTCCACAGTACCTACATTCCCAGACAGAGTCCTCCAACATCTCATTAGCTGCCACCCCTAAAGCCATGTCACCACCAAAAATTGGATTAATATCCTCTGCTCAAGTGCAGTCCACACAAGTCAGAAGAATAGATAGGCAAACTGAAGCAAAGACACCCTTCTGGACCAGAGTTCATGTCAGCAATCCAAAATACTCCTTGGCTCCTCTCCGGTGGATCTTTTCCATTATTTCCATAACCCCCAACACTATTTACAATCAAATTCCCTCCTCATCTCTATATTGTAGCATACAACTTTAAAGGAATCTCTGTGCTCAAGCAAAGAATACACCATCTGCCAGAAGTCCATATGGGCCACCTAACCATAGAACTCTACCAGTCTCTCCATGCCCTCTCAACACTACCAACAGGCTCTCTTTTCCCTTCCATTATTACAGCTTCAAATGTTGGCAGATACTCCCTGTTGGAACAAAGACCACACCTACAGCAACATTTCCCATCCGCAAATTAGGGTGAGAAGTCCTGTTGAAACATAAGCCCTCAGATAAGAAGATCAGAGAGCAAATAGAAGCCAAGGAAAACGCAACATCCTTCCAACAAAGAAAAATTGAGATATCATCACCTAGACTCGCAATCACCTCAAAGCAAGATAACTGGACAGCAGCATAAAAACACAACCAACACACATTATAGCAATAAGTCACTACCAGGTTCCAGAGAATCTACTACAGGCAAGTCATGAATATTCCAACACTGTTGAAGCACAATGAAGACCAACATTATAAAGAAGACAAAAGTCCTTAAAGGTGAAGTGAATTAATCCCTTAAAGAATTCAGGAAAAGGATAATTGAAATATTAGAGAAAATTTTAAATCCCTTAAGGAAAGTTAAAAAAGAAACTAATAAACTGCTGATGAAATGAATGAATCCGTTCAAGATCTGATGCCAAAATAGAAGCAGTAAAACAAAATGACAATTTAGGAACTCGGTATATGAAAATCTATGTAATCCAACAGCACCTACCGAGGCAAGCCTCACCAAAATTGTACAAGGCATAAAACAGAGAATTTCAGCCTTGGCAGGAAAACAAAATAAACCTCACTAAATGAATTTCCCACAAATATAGCACTTTTTGGCATGTACCGCAACTATTTCAAAATAGAACCCACAATGCATTGACCTCCAACATCAGTTCCCACTTTCTGCCTCATTCCACGGCTTAAGGATATTTGTTCTTAGACCCCTGATTTAGGTGCCATGCAAATTTTCATGATGCTCCTGTATCACTCTGTAAACAAGGGCCAAATTAAATCATTTATCAGGTGGCATAGATATTATAACCAACAGAAGAGAAAAGTAATACAAAATGATTTATGAAATGGACATCCAGAACATCTGCAACTATATGAAAACATCAAACCTAAGAATGACAGGAATAGAATGAGAATAAACTCAGTTCGAAGTCTCGGAAAGTACTTTCAAAAAATGCATAGTCAAGATTTTTCTCAACTAAAGAAGCATATAGGAGAAAACAGACAACAGAATCATAGAGGCTCAAGAGGTTTTGCACCAGGTTTGATGGGGATGTCCTTCTGTATATATGTTTCTATTATTGGAGGATGAATAAAACACTGTTTGACCAAAGAGGCAGGAAGATATGCATGACTAGGAGAAGAGCAGAATTTTCAAAATGATCGACAGAGAGAGCCCACCTGAGACAGATGTGATGTAGCTGCAAAGAATCAACAGGTCTGGTCATTTGCCAGCATGCCAAGGCCATGTGGAAATACATAGATTTATAGAAATGGGTTAATAATTAAGACAGAGCTAGCCAATAAGAAGCCCTAGCCATCAGCCAACAGTTTAAAATTAATATAGCATATATGTGCTTGTTTAGTGATGAGAAGGGCAGCAGTACCTGGCGGGACAAGAAAATCCAGCAGCCCATGACTTCTGTTATTGTTGTATATCTTGGTGTTTTTGTGTAACTACTGACAGTAGAAGTGTGTGTGTGTGTGTGACTGATCTTGGAATCCGTTTCCTCCTGCTAGTTTGCCTCATACAGCTTTGATAGGAGTGTTCACATCTTGTCAAATTGCAATATATTATGCAGAGTTTTGGTGATATCTTGGGATATGTTATCTTTTCGGAAGGTAAATAGAGGAGGACCTGGTGGATAGTGGGGCAGTGGAGAGGACTGAGATGAGTGGAGATAGGGGAAACTGCAGATGGGATGTATTTTATGAGAGAAGAATAAATTTAAGAAATAAAGAAAGGTATATGGTCACAGTGAGAGAAGATTTAACTAAGGCATAAAACTTATCAAAGCAGACAACATAATCGTGGACCTTTGCCATACCCAGATGGGGTATCATTCTCAAAAGGATTAGATAGTTTGTTTTTTGGTTTTTCGAGACAGGATTTCTCTGTGTAGCTTTGGAACCTATCCTGGCACTTGCTCTGGAGCCCAGGCTGGCCTCCAACTCACAGAGATTCACCTGCCTCTGCCTCCCGAGTGCTGTGATTAAAGGCATGCACCACAAACGCCTGGCTGGATTAGATCGTTCTATCCCTAAAATTGCCATACATCTCTCCCCTTTGCTATTTACACTCCTGTGTTCAGCTTTCCATGTAAGATGCCCCATAGTTTGGTATCTCAACATCCTACTGTCTCAAAAATTCAACACTGGCTTCATCTTGAAAACTTCATGCAATGAACTCTCACCGTACATTCATTGGTTTTCTAACTCTGCCAGATTCAAACAAAGTTGAAATGAACCCACAATGGAAAAATATATGAGCTATAAATTTTGCTACTTTCTTCTTTCCAGAACCAGTGCAACATAGTTTATACCACAAATTTGGATGCTAAGTTGTGATGGAATCTACTAAACTTGTGCCAGATTTACAGCAGATTCTGTATGAAGTTCCTTCTTCAGATTAGGAATCAAGTGGCCTATTCCTTCCATAAGTTGAAGGCTTACATGGGTGGAGTCTTTCCATTAGAGAACCTTCCTAGTTAACTGATATCTCAAATAACAACGAGTCATGATAACAAAATTATAAAACTTTTGAGTATGGATTTGCTCCTTTCCCAGATGTTGTTTTTCTTTTCTTTTTTGAGACAGGTTTTCTCTGTGGCTTTGGAGCCTGTCCTGGAACTAGCTCATGTAGGCCAGGCTGGTCTCAAACTCACAGAGATATGCCTGCCTCTGCCTCCTGAGTGCTGGGATTAAAGGCATGCACCACCAACGCATAGCATCATTTCCCAGATGTAAGGAGCAATTTTCTGAGGATTACAAGGGCAGAAGTGTGAAACTCATTTAGAGTAAGGCACAGTGCAGAAGTCTTCTGACCCATGTTTTTACCTTTTTAAGTCAGAATCCCATTAGAGTCTAAGCAGTAACTGACCTAAGAACATTTTATCAAAAAGAAGCAGAGAAATACACAGAGAGACAGAGTGATAGTGAGCCATACACAAAGAGAAAGATACACATAGAGAGAGAGACAGAGAGAGAAAGAGGAATACCTAAGTACCCATTGAAATATAACTTACAAAGTCACTAAAACTGTCACATGTCTTTGTACTAATACTTAAGTGTGGTTTCCCCTCACAAGAAGACTCTTTCCCAAAATTCACTCTTTCTAGTAATATCTGTACTAAATCTATGATAAACATCTCTTTTTGCTAATGTGTTTTCATGTGAGACAAAACAGGTGATTTCTGTAAGTTTGAGGCCTAGCATATGTACTACATAAGGAGTCCCAGGACAGACAGTGTTAGAAAGAGACTGTCTTATAACAGACTCACTCAAAAAATTTCTACTTAATAGAATTTGGAACTGTGAAAATGGTCTAATAGACAAAGTACTCCCCCTACAACTATCCCTTAATTTTGTATTCAAAGGCAGTTCTACAGTACATGCCTATAATCCAATGCTTTTGATGACTGATAAAATACATACAGAAGAAATCCTGTCAAGGATAATTACATGAAATGGCAACCTAGAGAACCTGTTTCCAATATGCTAAGTGTAAAAGACAAACACCCAAAATTGTTCTCTGATATTTACACCCAAACAATGACAAACATGCACAACTTCCTCACAAAATGAATCACATACATGAAAACAGACACAAGCAAATAAATAATAAAATTATAATAGTATGGTTTGGCAGAAACCATAGTTCCAATACCTGGGAAGCAGAGACAAAAAAATTCTGTGAATTTGTAGCCAACCTATCTGCATTATGTGTTCAACAACAGGCAAAGATATGTAGAGAAACCCTGTGTCAAAATAAAATTCTAACTCAGATTATCATTGACTCATTCTGAAATCCTTTTCCAAAATACACTGAAGTGTTTTAGTTTAATTTCACTAGAGGTCCTGAGATACAAAACAGTATGTCATAAACCATTTTTGGTGTCTGCCGGTGGTGTGTGTAAAATTATTTTCAAATATGAATATAGCTGAGTATGGTAGCAAACATAGGCCAATCTCCATGAATTTAACCCAATTTGGACTATGTAGTGAATATGATAATAAGACATTTCTCAATTACACACACACACACACACACACACACACACACACACACACACATTCGCAAATATATTTGAATATAATTTTGCCCTGTTGCTTGAGAGAAGATCTCATTAGAAAACCCTGTCAATGCCTGGTGGTGGTAGAGCACTCCTTTAATCCCAGAACATAAAAGGCAGAGGCAGGTGCATCTATTTGAGTTTGAGTCCAGCCTGGTCTACAAGAGCTAGTTCCACGACAGCCTCCAAAGCAACAGAGAAACTCTGTTTCAAAAACAGAAACCTCTTGCTAGCCTATAACCCATACTATAGTTTAATGAATAACATATATTGAATATTTTAAAACACATCCTTGTAAACATGTCATTTTATGCCATTAGCTCATTTTTCACAGCATGACAGTTTTCCATACAAGAGGGAGCTTCCAAATAACTGTCTGCATATTTCCTTAAATGTCAAGGAAACTGAAGGAGAAATTTTGCATTGTTTATATTCCTATGTGGTTTTTCCTCTACCATATCATTCTATGAAATCAGTGTCAATATTTTCTTGAAGACTTTTCTAATTTAGACTTAGCTAGCTATCTCCGAATTGAGGTATTTGCACATTTTATTTTAATACTATGCCAACAAATCTGGAAGCTGAAATAATGTCTATTAAAGTAAATTTACAGCTACAAGTAAACAAGGTGATTTTTAAGAATGTATTTGTTAATAGCTATAAATATTCCAAGTATGCTGTTGAAAATTTTGTAATATGGATTCTGTTTAATTTTACATGGGTCAAAAAATAAAAGGTAATATTTGATACATGATCATAGTATTATTTGTTGTGATATAAACACATTGAGTTAAAAAAGCTGTTATTGTATGATACATGAAATAAAATGACTATAATTGAATACTAGATTTTGTATTAATAACGCATGAAGAGCAAGTACACAAGCCTATGTAAAATATGATCTTCTCAAAATAAATTTGTCAGGGTTTCTCCTTTTTTCTCTATAAAGTGTAATGAATCAGGTACTCACTTAGGGTTTCTAGAGCTGTGAAGAGACACCATGTACATGCCTAATATTTTAAAGTAAAAACATTTAATTCGGTGGCTTATATTTTCAGAGGATTTATCAAGCATCATCATGATCTAACATGGTAGAATGCAGGCAGACATCATGCTGTAGAAGGAGCTGGCCATTGTACATCTTGAGCACTGGCAATTGGATGTGGTCTGTGACACTGTTCCTGGTTTGAACATATATACAAAGAATTTAAGAGGCTCATCACCAAAACATCAAAATATCCACTTAAAAAGTGGGGTACAGAATTAAATAGATACTTCTCAATAGGAAATCTAGAATGACCAAAAGACACTTGAGAAACTGATTAATATAGTTAGCCATGAGGGAAATGCAAATCAAAACAACTTTGAGATACCATCTTCATCCTGTGAGAATGGCTAAAATCAAGACCACCAATGACAGGTTATGCTGGAGGGGATGTGGAGAAAGGGGAACACTCCTCTATTGCTGGAGGGAGTGTAAACACATAAAGCCACCTTGGAAATAAATATAGCAATTCCTCAGGAAAATGAGAATCAGTTTACCTCAAGATCCAACATTTCTAGTCTTATGCAAATACCCACATGATGCACATTCACACAACAATGACATCTATACAGCTATGTTCATAGTAGCATTATTTGTAAGAGCCAGAAACTTGCAGCAACCTAGATGCCCCTCAACTAGAGAATGGATAAAGTAAATGTGGTACATTTTCAAAACGGAGTACTACTCAGCAGAAAAAAAACAATGGAATCATGAAATTCACAAGCAAATGGATGGAAATAGAAGAAACCATCCTGAGTGTGCTAACCCAGTCACAATAAGACAAAAATGCTTTGTACTCACTCATATTGAGATTTTAGATATGGATCAGGGAATGACCACCCAACAATCCACACCATCAGAGAAGCTAGGAAACAAGGAGGATGGAAAGAGAGACACATTATCCTCCAGAGAATGGGAAGGGAACAAGATCTCCTGAGCTTCTTAGAAGCATGGGGGGAGTGAAGAAAGAGTTATGAAAAGAGAATATGAGAAGAAGAGGGGAGAGGAGGCCAATAAGGAGAAAAAAGATTGAGTCAGAATAGAGGAGAGGAAAACAGAGATACCATAATATAGGGAGTCATCATATGTTTAAAAATAAATCTCGCGCTAGGGAAATGTCCAGAGATCTACAAGGAAGACACCAACTAACAATCTCAGTAATACTGCAGAGGCTACCTTAAATGACCTTCTAAGATAATGAATTTGATGACTACCTTATATGCCTTCTAAGAGTCTTCATCCAGTACCTGATGGAAGCAGAAGCAGACACCCACAGCTAAACATAGAGGCAAACTGCTGGAATTCAGTTGCAAATAGATAGGAGTGATGAGCAAATGGGTCAAACCAGGCTAGAGAAACCCACAAAAACTATTGACCTGAACAAGAGGGAGCTCATGGACCTCAAAATAATAGCTGGGAATCCAGCATAGGACTGATCCAGACTCCCTGAATGTGCTTGAAAGCTACGAGTTCTGGGCAATTTATGTGGCCACTAGTAGTAGATTAGTATATATCCTTAGTACATCAATGGATTTCGGAACCCATTCTACATAAAGGAAAATTTCTCAGTGTGGACACATTGGAGAGGGCCCAAGTCATGCTCCAAATGATATAACAGACTTTGAAGATCTCCCATGGAAGGGCTCACCCTCCCTGAGGAACAGAAAGGGTGTGGAATAGGTGGTTGGTGGGGAACAGTGGGGGAGGGAGAGGGAACTATCATTACATGTTAAATAAGCTTGTGTCTAATTTAAATTAAAAAATTAATAAATGCTCTGTGAATCAAAAGAGAAAAGAAAACAAAAAAAATAATTTTAAGTATTATTCCATGGATTATGGAAGAATACATGTGCAACACCATGTGCACTGGAGATATCTCTGCACATGAGGGACTCCTTATCTTCTCTGTAACTAAACTTCACTCAATTCATCACTGTTGTGAGTTGCAGCAACAAGTTGCAATGATTCTAATCATGTATTGGTGAAAGATGATCCACTTCACTATTTTTCCACAAGTTCCTAAACTATTTGCTTTATTTATAAGGCAAACCTGAAAATGTAATGAAATAATCAGAACTTCTAAAAACCAGACCTTCTGTTTTATAATCTGTTTTCCAACTTCAAACACAAGCAATGCCTATAACACTTGGCAGTGATACTGCAAGAATTGTGTCCTCATGTTGCAGGGCTGCTGTGTCTCCCATTACCCAGTAAATCCATACTGGGAGGCACCCATGACCATAGGCACTGCACAGCTCACCACATAGATCGCAAAAAACTACAATCTGGGTCATGGTCCACAGGAATCCAACATAATTGAATCCTCACAGAGTGGTGGTGGTAGTACATGCCTTTAACTCTGTCTTGAAAACCAAAAAAAAACAACAAAAAAAACAAAACAAAACAGACAAACAATAACTACATAAATATATAAATAAATAAATAAATGAAATTGTAGCTCAAGACACATGCTCTGAACATCATACACTTACTATGGTATGGTTTGTGATCTTTCTTATTTCTCATTTCAGCAAAGGAAGAGAACCACAGTAAGTACACACAAAATACCTGCCACTTGTTATCCTGACAGCTAACTCTCCCTATAGCCCTACATTGCCTATGGCCACCCAGCAGCTTCCATACTGTGTGATGAGATCAAATGATTTGGACAGCACAGAGTTTCCAAATATGCACTTCCAGCATAGTAGACAGAGGCCTAGTCTAGAAAGATTGTATTTGGCTATACATTATTCCTCTCTCATAGTGCACATCCAATTCCTCATCCAAAGCACAGGGTCCTTTGTGTGCACAGTCCATTACACACTCAATGTCCAGTGCAGCAAACCCATTGCCTCAGAGCTGGGAAACCTTGCAAACTAGCAGAAGACATGTTCATACATTAACTGTTGCTACCATGTAACTGGGTTAAAGAAAAACAGGCCACAGATTAGAAAGCAATGTGGTAATGATAGGGCTTGGAGGCAGAAAAGACAAGGAGATCACGATGCATTTATAATCTCAAAAATTATTTTGAAAACTTGAAAAAGACTTTATGGCCAAGTGCTCCATATACTTAGAGACTTGTATTAGAGCACATTAAAATTTCTCATACCATTCCTCTAAAGGTGAACACCATAAACCAAAAAAATACCAGTCCTTAGAAGTGGATAGTAGCAGTTAAGTAAAATACAATCATACAACAAATATATTCTTAATATAACTTCTTACAGCAAAGATATTCCTAAAATAACTACTGAAGCAGAACACTGAATTGAAACAACAGGTCATTCTTTTTCAACAGTGTCCTGAGGTGAAGGTCATGGGAATATGAAAGATAGGGCAAGTAGACGGTAGAAAAAGATAAATGCTAGGTTGGGGAGGTATTGCAGAGGATATGTCCCAGACTAAATAAACTTCTTAAGAAGAATAGCGTCTTATATACAACTTATCAGGGGTGGGAGGATAGAAGGAAATGGGAGAAATATATGAAGACATCAAAAACTATTATGTAATGGGAGAAACTCAGGAGGAGGTTAGCAAACAATGCCACCCCAGGGAAACAGAATATCAGAAGAACATATCTGACCAAAGACACAGAATCCTCAGGACAGACAAAACCCTTCTAAATGTTCCTTGCCCCAGACCATTACAAGTTCTCCCAAACTTATTGCAGATTTTAGAGAAGGAGATCACTTTTATTGTCAATAAATCATGCCTCAATGAAAGCTCCCAAACCCTAGACCCCAGGCTTTTACTAAGTCCTCCATACATGAGGGCGTAAATGAAGTACTTGCTTGATGAGGTAAGTTCTTAACTTTTCAAACAATTGTCACCTGGTGTCTCATTTGGCCACCTGCCAAAACTGTGGTTTACTAAATATAAAAGCTAGAATTTCATCCTGCACAATATTAAATATAAATGGAGATTACATGTAAATGTTAAATGCAAAGTGTTGAATGACAAAAAGATCCTGGAAAAACTAGACCTCTCTGAGTTATGTAAGCTGATTTCCATATATTCATCAAGAATGTTGAAGTTGACTAGAAACTTGCTTCTACACCCAGCTCCATGCTCCCAATGCTCTGATCAGATTAAGTCCACAGAGCAAAGTTTATGAGACACCAATCACCAGGTCAGATAATTTACATGGACCACATGAGAATTCACAAGACAGGGAATCTGGCTGCACTCATTCACCAAGATACAGGGAGGACCCACCATACTGACACACTAAATCCTGAAAAGTCTATTTATGTCACAGGGAAAGATAGAGACCCTGTCTCAAACATGCTAACTCTAAAAGACAAAAACACTAAGACTTCTCTGATATTTGCACCAACACCATGACACACATGACAAACATCTACACTTAAAAATCACATAAATATAAATAGACATAAATAGAAAATAATAAAATTATAATAGGATATTCATCATCCCCACATTTGACAGAGGGCTGATTCCCAAAATATACAAAGAAATGAAGAGGCTCATTACCAAAACACTAAATAATCCAATTAAAAAGTGGAGTAGAGAATTAAATAGAGACTTCTCAGTAGAGGAATCTAAAATGGCTGAAAAACACTTAAGAGTGTGGTGAACATTCTTAGACATCAGGGAAATGCAAATCAAAACAACTCTGAGGTAGCATATTGCTCCATCATAATGGCTAAAATCAAAAACCCCAACAAAAGTTTATGCTAGAGAGCATGTGGAGAAAGGAGAACACTCCTACACTGCTGGTGGGAGTGCAAATTCATACAGCCAATTTGGAAATCAGTATGATGGTTGCTCAGTAATATGGGAATCAGTCTACTATAAGATCCAGCAATTCCACTTGTAGGCTAAAATATGAACATTCAAGCAAGAAGGACATCTTTTCACCTATGTTCATAGCAGCATTATTTGTAATAGCCAAAACCTGAAGCAACCTAGATGACCCTAAACTGAATAAAGTATAGAGAATATATGTTATATTTACACCATGAAGTACTACCCAGAGGAAAAAACCAATGGAATCTTAAAATTCACAGGCAAATGGATGGAAGTAGAATAAAGCTTCCCGAGTAAGGTAACAAAGTAACAAAAAGACAAACATAGCATATACTCAATTATATATGGGTTTTTGACATGGAACAAAGGATTTCCTTCCTACAACCCACACTGCCAGACAAGCTAGGAAATAAGGAGTATCTTAAGCAAGACATAGATGATAACCCAGAGAACAGGAAAGGGACAATATCTCCTGAGTTAATTGGGAGCATGGGGAGAGGGGGATAGAGTTAAAAGAATGAGAAGGGGAGAAGAGGAGGGGAGAGGAGGACTTGAGGGAGCAGGAAGATTGAGTCAGGGGAAGAATAGAGGAGAGCCAAAAAAGTGCGATACCATAATGGATATAGCCATTATGAGTATAAAGATAAATCCGTCACTAGGGAAATGTCCAGAAATCTACAAGAATGAAACCAAATAACAATCTAAGCAATAGTCAAGAGTTCCCCTTAAGTGCCCTTCTCTGGTAATGAAATCCTTGACTACGTAATATGACATCCTAGAGCCTTCATCCAGTAGATGATGGAAGCAGAAGCAGACACTTTCAGTTAAACAACGAGCCAGACTCCTGAATCTAGTTTCAGATAGGGAGAGGTGATGAGCAAATGTGTCAAGATCAGGCTGGAGAAACTCAAAAAAAGAGCTGACCTGAACAAAGGGGAGCACATGGACCCCAGACAGATAGGTGGGAAACCAGCATAGGACTGATCCAGGTCCACTGAACATGGGTATCAATTAGGAGACCTGGGTAAACTATGGAGCTTGTGGTAGTGAATTACTATTTATTCTTATTATATAAATGGACTTTGGGAACATAAACCAACAGTTTCTCAGCCTGGAGACACAGGGGAGGGCCTGGACCATGGTCCAAGTTATATGAAAGAATTTGAAAATCACTTATGGAGGCCTCACCTTCCCTGAGGAGCAGAAAGTGGATTAAATAGTGGGTCATTTAAGGGCAGGGTAGGGGGGGAGAGGGAACTGTGATTGACATGTAAAACAAGTTTGTTTCTAGTTTACATTATAAAAGAAAGAAATGCTTCCTGAACCACAAAAAAAGAATGAAAAGAAAAAGAAAAATGATTTTTAATCTGATTTTATGGATTATGGCACATCACATGGAATCTGCCC
Source organism: Cricetulus griseus (assembly GCF_003668045.3). Classification (NCBI taxonomy): domain Eukaryota; kingdom Metazoa; phylum Chordata; class Mammalia; order Rodentia; family Cricetidae; genus Cricetulus; species Cricetulus griseus. Next base: position 4,010,624 of record NW_023276808.1, read on the forward strand.
AATCTACCTGCAGAGCGCCATAATACTTGAGTAATCTCTACACATCAGAAACTCCTTTTTTCCCCAGAACTAAACTTCACTGAATCACATCATTGTGGTTATTTGCACCACCAAGTTACAAGCATTTTAATCATGTATTGGTGAAAGATGATCAACATCACCAGTTAACTACAAGTTCTAAAACTAATTGCAATATTTATAATACAAAGCTCAAAATGTATTTCAATCTTCAGAACTTCTAGAAACCAGACATTCAGTTTTCTAATCTATCTTCCTACTGCAAAAAAGCAGTGCCCACATGTGAACACTTGTCAGTGATACCGCAAGAAATATATCCCACCATGCCAGGGCTGCAAAGTCTCCCATTACCAATAAATCCATACTGAGAGGCACAGAGAACAAAGGCCACTGCCCAGGTCACCACATGTATCATCAGAACTACAACCTGGCTCATGTTCCATTCAGGTACCAACAGAATTAAAAGCTCACTGGTTGGTGGTGGCACATGCCTGTAAATTCAGCACTTGGGAGGCAGAGGCAGTAAGATCTCTGTGAGTTCATACCAGAATGGTTTACAAGGTGAATCCAAATACATCCATGTCTGTTACATGGGAAACCCTGTCTTGCAAACAATCAGTCAATAACTAAATGAAATGATATCTCAATAGACCTGCTCTGAACACCATATAGTCACAATGGTATAGCTTGTGTTCTTACTTATAACTCATTTCAGCAAAGGCAGAAGAAGCCATGGCAAAAACCCAAAAATTACCTGACACTAGTATTCCTGACGGCTAACTCCCCTCCAAAAAAGACCCACATTGCCTATGGCCACTCTATGATTGAGACAGCACAGTCCATCCAGCTCATATTTACACACTAACTGTGGTTACTGAGAAATTGTGCTAAAGAAAAACAGACCAAAGATTAGAAAACAATGGGGTATTGATTAGGCTTGGAGATAGAAAAAACAATGTGAGTATAATGTATTTATCATCTCAAAAATTATTTTGAAAACTTGAAACAGGCCTTATGGCCATGTGCTCCAGAGACTTGAGACTCCCATTACATTTTAAATCTGGAATCATGGATAATGACACATCACGTGGAAACTGCCCAATTTATCTGCACAGCACCAGGCACACTTGAGAAATCTCTACACATCAGAAACTCCTTTTCTCCCCTGGAATTAAGCTTCACTGGATCACATCATTGTGGTTAGTTGCACCACCAAGATACAACCATTCTAATCATGTATTCATGAAAGACAATCAACATCACCATTTTTCTACAAGTTCCTAAAGTATTTGCAATATTTACAATACAAGCCTGAAAATGGAATGCAAAATTCAGAACTTCTAGAAACCAGACCTTCAGTTTTACCTGTTCCCAATCAAATTACACCCATATAGCAAAGTTAATGAGCGACACCCCTCCAAGTTCAAAGAATTTACATGGGTCAAATTGGATTTTACAAGACAGGGAATCAGGTCTCACTCTCTCCACAGATACAGGGAGAATTCACCACACTATCTGCCACACCCCACCATCTGTTCCTCCCAGTCTGTAGACAGCATCCCCTAGCTCACCATTTTGAGGTTTCCCAGATCAATGAAGCTCTCAGCTCAGCAGCAGCAGCAACCAACCACAGCAAACAAAATTGCTGTCACCTCTTCAAAACAAACTTAAAGCCTGGTTTCAGGAAGATCCCAGCAACTCAGGTCTCCTGGAGGTCCTGATTGGACAGTGAGGCTTGAGTGACAAGAACACCTCCCACAGGTTTCGAATGTGCTTAAAGCCACAGTATTATGGTTCCTGGCCACGCCTCCCACACGAGAAAAAAATCCTTTTTGTAGATCTGCAACAATTTGCATTTCAATAGTACTAGCCCCAGGCTCAGTTTGCAGACCCTGATATCTTCCTGGTTTCCATAGCAACTTCCGTTTTCCTCCAGGGTTAGCCGAAGAGTTTCTACACATCAAAGAGCCTCTCTGAGGATGCTGCAATCTAAATCACACCAACTCAAAATGAATTCGAAAAAGCCCACTTGGGAGACACAGCATGCAGATAAAGCAGAGGGTTCCACACCCTACCTTTCTTCATTACACTACCCTCCTCTCCGCTCCCTTGCCTTTCTTCCACCCCTGGAAAAAAATCACAGGAAAGGAACCGAACAGTGCCCAGTGGTTTCTAACAACACGTAATGAAGCCAGAGGCTGGTGGGCAAGAAGAGAGGTGGGTTAAGAGCACAGGGCACACTGGGAAATGTAGTCCCAAGCCAGTTCTGTGCAGGCTGCAGAGAATCTTCTCTGTGAACTGCTGGCTCACCAGGCTGGCTTTGCAGGTGAATGAGGGAGTGAATCAGTGAATGGGTGACTCAGTGAGGTGAGTGATCCAGTGAACTGAATGCAGACAGCAGCCAGGCAGCAGCAGTCAGCATTGCAGTTTAGGAACAACCAGCAGGCTAGCTGGCTAGCCAAGGGGAGCAAGGTAAGTGGAAGCTGGGGATTCATTCATGAGCTCGCCAGCTAGCACATGCTTGCTCCCGCCTTGCGGTCCATGAATAAATAAATGAATGAAGAAAAATGTATGAATAAATTAATAAACGGATGAATGCATGTATTGGGTGCAACCACAGCGGTGGTAGGCAGGGACCGGGGCGGGCCAGTAGTGATGGAGGGAGCCCAGTGTGGCAGAGTACATTGGTTCCAGGTTCTGACAGTGTTGGGTTTGGGTTAATGACTTAAATAGCTATTATTGTATGTTACATGAAATAGAAATCGGGCACTAAGGAAGTGTCTGGAGATCTACAAATATGACACTAGCTAACAATCTAAGCAATAGAGCAGAGGATACCTTAAATGCCCTTCCCTGATAATGAGATTGATGACTGACTTATGTGCCACCCGATAGCCCTCATCTAGCAGCAGGTGGAAGTAGAAGCAGACCCCCACAACTATTCACTGAACTGAACTGGAATCCAGTTGCAGAGAAGGAAGAGTGATGAGAAGAGGGATCCAGACCAGACTGCTGAAACCCACATGAACAGCTGACCTGAACAATGTGGAGCTATTGGTCCCCAGACTGATAGCTGGGAAACCAGCATGAGACTGATGCAGAACCCAGGAACATGGGTTTCAGTGAGGAAACCTCAGAAATCTACAGGACCTCAGGTAGTAGTTCAATACTTATCCCTAGCATGTGTGTAGACTTTGGGAGCCCATTCTACATGGAGGGATACTCCCTGAGTCAATACACATGGGGGTGGGCCTAGGCCCTATCCCAAATGATATGATAGACACTGATGACACCCTATGGAAGGCCTCACCCTCCAGAGGGAGGAGAAAGAATATATGATAGGTTGGTTCTAGTTGGGGAGAGTAGGGGAGGATGGGAGGGAGAAGGGGACTGGGATTTTCCTTGTAAAACAATCTTGTTTCTAATTCAAATAAAAAAGAAAAGCAAAAAAAAATATAACTCCTGCTCCCACTGTTAGAAGTCCCACAAAAAAAAGAAATAATGGCTCTAATTGAAAACTAGGTTTTCTATTAAAAACACATGATGATCAAGTTCACAAGCCTATGTATAAATTGTACTTGTATAATGGAAATTTGTCAGGATTTCACAAATTTCCTCTCTAAAGGGTAATGAATCATGTATTGACCAAGTTTTTGTTTGTATAGCTATAAAGAGACACGATGTACATGGCTAATATTTTATTTTCTTTTTATGAGACAGGTTTTCTCTTTAGCTTTGGCAGCTGTCCTGGAATTAGCTCTTGTAGACCAGGCTGGTATTAAATTCACAGAGACCTACCTGCATTTGCATCCTGAGTGCTGGGATTTAAGTCAAGCACCACTTAACTCTGGCTATGGCTAATTTTTTAAAGGAAAAACATTTAATTTGGTGGCTTACATTTTCAGAGGTTTTGTTAAGTATCATCTTGTTGCAACATGGTAAAATGCAGTCAGACATGGTGCTATAGAAGGAGCTAGGCATTACACATATTGACCACTGGCAAAGGGAAGTGGTGTGGAACATTGTTCATGGCATGAGCATATATAAGATCTCAGTATGCACCCCCGCCCCAGTGACACACTTGCTTCAACAGTTCCATACCTACAGCAACAAAGCAAGCTCATAAGTGTGTCATTCCCTTTGAGCTTATGGGGGAAATTACATTCAGACTAGCACAGGTATTATGCATTAAGGTTCACAAGGAAGTATGATTTGTCCTTTTTAATGAATAATGAACCCATCCTAATGAGAACGACTAAATTTTAAGTTCATTTTCACACCAGAATTTATTACACTATGAAATTTTTGCTGGGGCACACCTAAGGCCCCATGATAAATTACCTGAAGTATTCAGCTTTCATTTCACACAATTTGGGAATAGTTAACACATTGTGGATTATCCTCAAATTGGACAGAGAGGCTAATGAGGAAATTTTTTCACACTAGTTATATTTCTTGAGTAGCCTGTTTTAACAACTTTGCTTCTAATGACTTGTACATGCTAAACTTTTATTTTTCCTGCATTTTCATGTGCCTAAAGATAAGCCATACTATCATAACTTCCAATGCATTCTACTATGTTTTTGGTATTAATGGTCAAACATATATGTTAATCAGAATCCTGACTGTATTGAGCATAGTAAATAAATGTCTTTTAGACATGGAAAAATATTTTATTCAGTACCACTACAACAACCAAAACTGTCCAAGAAAGGGAGACCCAGTGACACACATATTCTTGACTAGCAGACAAAGTACTAGAACCCCACGACACCAGTGATCTTTACATTCCTTCTTTGGAGACTATTATGTTTATGAAAGACAAAACAAAACCTTCTTCAACATACCCTTGTAGATTTCTAGTTTTGGCAAGTTATATTTAATCCAACGAAAAACATCTGTTAGTCTCATGAATTAGATTTGATTGCATGGCAATGCTGTTTGATGACAAATGTCTGTTTTAAGAAATCTTTTTTTTTTCCTTTGAATATAATCTTTATCAATTTTAATGGGCATTGGGTTCCCCCACACCCCCACCCTCACGTCCCCAGGGGAAACCAAAGCAAACCTCTTCCCTGATGTAACACATATGTCAGTTTTTATTCAGAGCTCAAAGTTTCTCTAAAGTATATAGGTTTCTTTAATTTAGCAGTTTCTTTTTAATCTAATATCTCTCAATGCTGTTTTGTCCATTTCAGTAGCATTTGAAAAAATATAAAGTTAATAATCTAATATTTAATCTATCTCTGGAAATCTTAATTACCCCCTTTGAGTTTATTGAGCATATCTTTTAAGGAAACTCATAAATTGTTAATTTATGTAATCATTTTTTCTTGTTTTGTTTTTTGAGGCAGGGTTTCTCTGTGCCTTTGGAGCCTCTCTTGGAAACAGTATTTTTAGGATGGTCTCAAACTCACAAAGACCAGCCTACCATTGCTTCATGGTTGCTGATATTACAGGTTTGCACCATCACCACCTGGAATATGTAATATTTATTAAGAAAAAAATCAGAATTCAGATAAGGGGGTAAGAACCAGAAAGAACAGAGAACCAGTTGAGCAGTCAACAGTGATTCCTACCTCTTCAGTGTATCAATCAAAAACAGAGAACGATCCCCTCCTTATGAATTCCTGTCTCCAATCTCTCCACAGTTTTCCAAACCTCTATGATATTTTTGGTCACTTAACTGGTAGCTCTGCTCTCTGATGCTATACAAGCTTTATCATGAAAATATTATCGAAATACCACCCAATCCCCAGGACACCTTATCTATCTCACATGTTTGCTACTTCCATTCCTCATATGAAAGTCTCCATGACAGATGTCTCATAGCATGGATATCTCAACATCCTATCATCTCAAACGCAACTCAGCTTCATCTTCACCGCGTCATGCAGTGAACTCTCACAGAGTCTTCATTTTGAGTCTGACATTCCAAAACATAGATGTGTCATATTGTGAAGAACTGACCACAGAAGAAGAATTCGTCATCTGTATAATTTGCATCTTTATTGTTTACATAGTCAGTATAAAGAAAAAAATAGATGATTCTGCCATGATTGTGTGGACCCTACCAAGCTTGGATCAAATTTGCCAGTTTTTGAATAATTTTGCTCCTGAGACAAGAAATTACTTTGCCTACTCCTTCTATAATGTTAAAGCACTGCTGGATAGAGTCGTTAACTTGGGCTACCTTAGTAGACTTTAAATGCAGAGCAGGGCTCTTTTTTAATGCTGTTAAAAACCTTGAAAAATACTCTGTTTCCCATCAGTGGATTGCCATAAGAAACTACTAATGCTCTTTTCCTTAACAAAATAGAGACCTTCATATGTTCCTCCTTGTGTCCTTTTCACTGTAGACCTGAATGACTCAGCAGTAATAACAATCAACAGAAGCAATAATTTGTCTAAGACATCAATCAGCCAATTACTCTTAAACACAGCATTATTCACTTTCTTGAGAAGTGTAGAGATTAAGAAAAATTCAGGGCCAAAATATCACATAGATGAACTCTAGCTAAATATTTCATGAAATCTTCTAAGAACCTGTGATTACTGACCAGGCCAAGATCAGCCAATACAATCAAAAAGGAACGCAGCCAGGTTTGGCATAGAGTGCCACAGCAAGACAAGAATATAACTGTTATTGACAGAAAACCGACTTTTATATCTGTGTCAGAAACATAAGATAGTGGCAATTTCCAGGATCAATTCAGTTTTAGTTACCAGGAAAACATGAAAATTGCAAGCCATACAGGGTAAAAAGGATTAATGTCTAAGAACAATTTTCTTGTTAAGCTTATGTACTTCCTAGATTACTAAGAAATCATATAGAGAAATATACATTAGTCTGATTGCTTGATTCTTTACTTTGTGTCATGTGAGATGCACCAGGCTCAGCTCATCACAGATTTGGAGGCAGCCAGTTTGCCTCAGTGGGGATAGATATCTGCAGCAATGATCTGGACACTAGATGTGCGTATTGTTACTTTGTATCTTTGCCTTCTCAGCAGACAAGGTAGAAACTACATTCATATTCAGAGGGTATATAGATAGGCTCCCATACAGACACAAGAGCACAAGAACATATAAACACACGTCATGCCATTAAATTATGATTTTATACTGACACTTCCAAGGAATGCCACACCCCTTCTTGATTGCCTGTTCCTTACTCCACAGGGAAAGCTAAGTTCTGAGCACTACCCACACATCTGGTCATTGACTTAATCATATAATAAATACATATAAATGCTATAGAACTGCTTTAATCTACCACTAGTGAATAGTTAAGTCCCCTAAGAAAGATATTTGGGATGTTGAGATGGTTCAGTGGGTAGAGTGCTTGCCACCAAGCCTGATGACTTGCATGCTCAGCACCCGGAGGGGTGGTTCCGCATTAACCTTCAGCCACGCCCCTTCTCAGGGTCAAGGCGGAGCTTCAGACGTAGCACCTGGTGATTGGACGTGGAAGCTCAAACCTGGCACTTCCCACTTCGCTCAGCCCTCCAGGCCACAGAGACACCAAACTCTGGATGAGGCGAGGACACTTCAGAGAGCATGTCAGCCCCGCCCCTGCTCTCTGCTCGGCCCGCCCCGGTCTCTCTGCCCGCCCCTGCTCGCCTCTCGGCCCCGCCCCTGCTTTCTGCTCGGCCCCCACACTGGTCTCTTGGCCCGCCCCTGCTCTCGTTCCCCCACCTCCTCCTCTCCCCCCCCCTGCTCTCTGCTCCCCCCGCCTCCTCCTCGCCCCCCCCTCTCTGCTGCTCTCCCGCCCCTGCTCTCTGCTCGGCCCCGCCTCCGGCCTCTCGGCCCCGCCCCTGCTCTCTGCTCGGCCCCGCCTCCGGCCTCTCGGCCCCGCCCCTGCTCTCTGCTCGGCCCCGCCTCCGGCCTCTCGGCCCCGCCTCCGCTCCCGGGCGCTCGCTCAGCTGCTGGGCATCCGCGCTTCTCGGCCATGGAGACCCCTGGGAGTCTGGACAAGAAAGTCAAGCTGAGCGACACCGCGCAGAACGGGGGGAGTGGAGGCCGCGGGCGGGAGCGCGAGGAGCGGGGGCGGCTGTGGGAAGCGCGGGCTGCCCGTGCATCCTGCGGGAGCCGGGGGCGGGGACCCAGGCGGCGGCGGCCCCCGAGGCGCGCCCCGGGCGAGCAGGCGGGCGGGAGCTGTCTCCTAGGCTGCAGAGGCCAAGGGCTGCGGTGGAGACGGAGGAGGCGCCTCGGCAGGGGCCTGGTTTTCTTGGCTCTGCCCGGGGACTTGGCTGAGTTTGGGGCGGTGTCCACGTCTTTCCATTTCTGATTGCAGTGTGCTGGGAGCAGACCCAGCAGTGTGGCCATTCGTGACTCAGGGCTGCTCAGAACTGAGGGTCTCTTCATTAAAAGACTAGGAAGGTAGCCCAAGTTCACAACTCTATCCACCAATGCCCTTACCATACTGAATGAATAGGCAAAGTAATTCCTTGTCTCAGGAGCAACATTATTAAAAATATGGCAAATTTGATTCAAGCTTGGTAGTGTCCACAAAAATCATTGCAGAATCACGTATTTTTCACTGACTATGCAAACAATAAAGATGCAAAATATAAAGATGATGGATTCTTCTTCTGTGGTCAGTTCTTCACTATATTACACATCTATGTTTTTGACAATAATACCCCAAGTAAAGAGTCTGTGAGAGTTCATTGCATGAAGCAGTGAAGAGGAAGCTGAGTTGCATTTGAGACCACAGGATGTTGAGATGTCCATGCTATGAGACATCTGTCATGGACACTTTCATATGAGGAATGCAAGTAGCAAACGTGTGAGATGGATAAGAAGTGAAGTCCTGGGGGTTGTGTGGTTTTTTTATCACATTTTTATAATAAAGCTTGCGTGGCATCAGAGAGCAGAGCTACCAGTTAACTGACCAAATATAACATAGAGGTTTGGAAAACTGTGGAGAGATTGGAGACTGGAATTAGTAAGGATGGGCTGAGGGAGGATCCTTCTCTGTTTTAGATTTAGAAATGGAGGAGGCAGGAGTCACTGATGGCTGATCAACTAGTTCTCTCATCTTTCAGGGTCTTACCCCCATATCTGACTTCTGATTTTTTCTTAATAAATATTATTTGTGCCAGGTGGTGGTGATGCAAACCTGTAAAACCAGCATCCAGGAAGCAGTGGTAGGAATTAATGATGGTATGGCTTATCTTTTAGATCATGAAAAACAGGAAAAAACATAAGTTTAACAGGTACAAGTCATTGGAAGCAAAGTTGTTATAAACAGGTTTCTCAAAAAATATTACTGGTGTTAAAGAAGATCCTCATTAGGCTCTGTGTCCAATTTGAGGATAATCATTCCCAAATTGTGTGAAGAAAGCTGAGTACTTTATATAATTAATCATGGGGCCTTAGTTGTGCCCTAGAAATTATTTCACAGTCTAATAAATTCTGGTGTGAAAACAAATTTAAAATTTAGTCTTTCTTTGTAGGATGGCTTCATTATTTACTCACAAAAAATGATATATCATTCTTCTTTGAGAACCTTAATGCATAGTACTTGTGCTAATCTGAATGTAACTGCCCCCCCACAAGCTTATAGGGAATGGCAATCTTATGAGGTAGTTTGCTGTTGTAGGTATGGAGTTTTTGAAGCAAGAATATCACTGTGGGGGTGGATACTGAGACCTCACATATGTCCACGCCATGAACAGTGTCTCAGACCACTTTCCATTGCCAGTGGTCAAGATGTGTAATTCCCAGCTCCTTCTATACCACCATCTCTGCCTGCATTCTACCATGTTGCAACATGAAGATACTTAATAATAAAAACTCTAAAATTGTAATCCACACAATTAAAGGTTTTTTCTTTAAAAAATTAGCCATAGCCAGAGGGTAGTATTTCATGACTTTAATCAAAGCACCCAGAATGCAGAGGCAGGTGGATCTCTGTGAGTTTGAGACCAGTCTGGTCTATAAGAGCTAGTTCCAGGACAGCCTCCCATGCCACAGGGAACCTGTTTTAAAGAATAAAATAAAATAATAGCCATGTACATGGTGTCTCTTCACAGCTATACAAAAAAAAAAAAACAAACAAAAAACAAAAACAAAACTTGGTCAGTACATGATACATTACAATTTAGAGAGGAAATTTGAGAAACCCTGACAAATTTCCATTACAAGATCATATTATACATAGGCGTGTGAACTTGCTGCTCCTCATATGTTATTAATAGAAAGCCTAGTATTCAATTATGGCCATTCTTTATTTCACGTAACATACAATAACAGCTGTTTAACTCATTAACCCCCACCACCACCCCCAAAGCACACAGCCCATCCGCTTGCTTGCATTGGGCTCCCTCCCTCCTTGCCGGCTGGCCCCAGTGCCTTCCCGCCACCGCCTCCGCTGCCGCACCCGATCCATCCATTCACCCATTTATTAATTAATTTATTCATTTGTTCGTTCGAATTTTTCATTTATGGACTCCAGGGTGGGAGCGAGCATGCAGGTGCTGGCGAGTCTAGAAGGAACACCCCCTCCCCCATCACCACGCTTGCCCCACCTGCTCGCCAGCTGCCTCTTCCTAAACTTCATCAGTGACTTGACTGCTGCCACCTGGCTGCTGCCTGCATTC